>NC_058407.1:121956730-122006822 GCF_002201575.2 Neomonachus schauinslandi
AGAAGCAGGCTCTCCCCTGAGCAGAGAGCCCGATGCGGGGCTCGATCTGATACAACTGTTACCAAGATCCATAGGACCTGAAAAATGTAGGTTGAAAAAAACGGGGGGGGGGGTAGGGTAACAGAATGCTTTTGCTTCCCTATGGTGTACTTTAGTAAAAGGTGCTGCATCTTCAGATGATTTATATGGGTCACTATGTTGCAAGACTCCAGGGGGCATCATTTGATGGCATATTCTGTGACCGGCGCCCCCTGCGGTTTTGCAGTGGAGCTTCGTAAACTGTGCTGATTTTGGCTTCAGGAGTGTTTTCCATGTGTTGTTCTAGGAGGAAAAATATTTTCTAATCTTTCATGGCATTCCTGTTTTTTTAACATCCACCACAGTCTATAAACAATATCAGCACGGCTAATTTTAAACAGCTTTTTCAGAGGGCTTTAACCAGAAATGAAGATTAGGACCTTTATAGGCCATAGGAAAGGTACTACCCTGTGTGACACTTTAAGTCTGAAAACACGGGGTTTTCAAAGGGAAGGAGGAGGCAACTCGAGAAGATAGTGGCATATTGGGCTAGAATCAGATTTCTTTACCGAATCAAGATTCTTCTTAGAATTCTCCTCAGCCATTTTCAGTTAAGTGGAGATTTTATATGCGGAATATTTCTTCTGAACCCTTATAAAAGCTTTTTCTAACTCACTGTATAAGGCACGTTTGTAGAGCATGGACAGGAGACATGACCTCAGCTTTAGGAGCTTGTCTGAAGTCACGGCAGTTTAATTGCACTCATGTGACAATGCACATACGTTCATGGAGTGAGGAGGTATTATCAAGATAAGTCTTGATGCAGAATGAAGGGAGATACTTGGAAAACTTTGCCAACTAATAAAGAATATTCTGAAAAAATAGAAAAGGTGGCTTAGATATGTTGACAGAGAAGCGATGTTTGTTTTTTTAAGAAGATTTTATTTATTATTTATTTGAGAGAGAGAGCACACACACGCACACGCGCGAGTAGGGAGAGGGAGAGAGAGAATCTCAAGCAGACTCCCCACTGAGCGTGGAGCCCTGACAGGACTTGATCTCAGGACCCTGAGATCATGACCTGAGCGGAAACCAGGAGTCAGACGCTTAACCAACTGAGCCACCCAGATGCCCTAAGCAATGTTTTTTAATCACCAAAAATTGTTATTGGAAAAAAGGGTGATTTATCTTTTTTCCTAATTTTATCTTTTTTTTCTAATTTTGTCTTTAAAATCTGAGCCTTCCTCAAATTTTACTTCTTTCACAAAGTTTTCTCTTCCTCTCCCTTCTCAAATCTGAATCCCTACAAACTACGTGAGTCTGTAGAATTCAGTAATTAAGTATTTGGGTATGATCAGATTGCTTGTATGGATGTCCTGCTCCACCACTTATAAGCCAGGTAACCTTGGGCAAGCCACTTGACCTCTGTTTGCATTGATTTGATCACTTGAGAAATGCAGATATAGTAGTACCTGTTTCACGTGGTTATTATGAGTATTCAAATAGGAAAAAAAACTGTAAAACACATC
Organism: Neomonachus schauinslandi; assembly: GCF_002201575.2. Lineage (NCBI taxonomy): Eukaryota > Metazoa > Chordata > Mammalia > Carnivora > Phocidae > Neomonachus > Neomonachus schauinslandi. The sequence goes on from NC_058407.1 coordinate 121,958,278, forward strand.
TAAGCACTTAGTGGCAGTTTCTCTTACTATATATCACATGGTGAAATATCTGATTGTTTCTTGTAATGATTTGCCTTAATTACTTTCTAGGGCATAATATATACACCTAAAACATAAGCTTCATGTTTGGGTTTTCCATGCTTAGGTTTTATATATCCAGTTTTTGTTTGTTTAGTTGGTGTTTAGATATAAGTTTTCTGGGTCAGGACCTGTATCATTTACTGTTTTTGTTTGTAACAGACTTGATTTTTTAGAAGAGTTTTAAGTTCACGGCAAAATTGAGTGAGAGGTAGAGTTCCCATTTATTTACCCCTGTCCCCACACATACACAGCCTCTCCCTGCCCAACCCCAACCAGAGTGGGACATTTGTTACAACTGATCAACCTACATTGACACTTCATTCACCCAGAGTCCATTAGGGTTCACTCTTGGCATTGGGCATTCAATGACTGACAGATGTATAATGACATATTGCCACCATTATAGTATCATACAGAGTAGGTTTACTGCCCTAAAAACCTGTGCTTGGCCTTTTATCCCTCCTCTGCTCTAGCCCCTGGCAACCACTTATCTTTTTTACTGTCTACATAATTTTGCCTTTTCAAGAATGCCATACACTTGGAATCCAATAGTATGGAGACTTTTCAGACTGGTTTCTTTCCTTAATGAATATGTATATACATTTCTTCCAAGTCTTTTTCTGGCTTGATAGCTCATTTGTTGTTAGCATTGAATAATATTCCATTGTCTGGATGTACCACAATTTATTTATGCTTTTAGCTACTGAAGGACGTCTTGGTTGTTTCCAAATTCTGGCAATTATGAATGAAGCTGCTATGGACATATCATATATTTTTTAAATTTCCTATAGTCTCTCATACAAAGGTAATGATTTTTAGCCCTTAGTATTCTAGATCTTAGATCTGATAAGGAATTAAAAATAATGTATTACATACAAGGAAACTGAAGACTGAGAGACATGGTATTCACTAACACTTTTCATTTTGTTCATTGTACTTCCTACTGTGAAATTCTTTCCTAAATAAAATGAAGAAAATCTAAAAATTAGAATGGTATTTAAAATATATTACCAAGGATTTGATGTGGTGAGAATAAGGACTGAGAATTATTGTACCAAATGATGTAATCAATGTTTTTTAAGAATACATTTAAAAAGTTGTAGCCACGATTTTTTTCTCATTGTTTTATAACTGCTTAATTATAACTTTATTATAACTTTGTGAGTTTTCCCCTAAATTAGGCATTGTACATTTTCAATTATCTTTTGGTTGGTTGGATTTTTGAATTTTTCACAGGGGTCGATGCCCACTTTGAACTGACTGAGCCTTGCTGTTTCAACAGGTTGTGGTGGGGAGTTGTCTGGGACTATGGGCTCCTTCAGCAGCCCCGGGTACCCCAACACGTATCCCCCCAACAAGGAGTGCCTCTGGTACATTACCACAGCCCCTGGGAGTAGCATTCAGCTCACCATCCACGACTTTGATGTGGAGTATCATGTAAGGTGCAACTTTGACGTCCTGGAGGTAGGAATTTAGATTGCTTATCAGCCATTCCAAATTTGGGGTAGAACTGGAGATCTCTCTGCAAAACTTCCTAAATTATTTCCAATGGCCGACAGTGTTCTATGTCCAGACATTTTGATGAGTCTCAGTTCTTTGTGAGTGATGTTGATGAACAAATGGGATTAATATCTCAGTTTGGGTTTCCCTAAAAGCAGTGCCTGAAGAACTTGGTGGCAGGCAATTTAACTTGAAGATGGTACCAGGAAGCAAGAGTGAGGGGACAGCAGGAAGGAGGGTGAAGGAGGAAGAGCCAGTGAGGGGAGCCCCTGGGGGTCCCTTGGGCTTGGGACCCTCTGAGGTGCTATGAGGCCTGCTCATCAGAACCATCCCTCTAAGGGTTCAACCAGGCACTGGTCCCCCAACTCCTGTCCCCATTGATGGATTGTACTTGGGATTGTTACTGCCCCCCCACTTTAGTCTGAGAAAGCTCCCTTAGGGAAGACAGTGGGGAGGCAGAGTATAGAGGGGGTGATTTTGGGGGTGAGGCCACAGCTGCAGCTGCCATCTGAGGAGGGTCCCCATGGTGCAGGGTACAAAATGCGACACCACTGCACAGGGTTTACCTCAGATAATTGAGATGACCTTTGAGAATCTATTATAATCAGGGATCTAGTCATTAGGAACAGAACCTCTCTGCAAAATTTAATGGCTTCCTACACACAAAGCTCCTACCACCTCAGCTCTAGAGATGGCCATAGTGTTTCCTGATCCTTATCAGTTCTGTATCTACTAAAACTTCAAATCCACCAAGGGCTGGGTATTTGTTTGTTTTGGTTCTGCTTTACTGCTATACCTGCTGCAAAGTACTTGGCAGATAGTAGAACACATGATATATATTTGTGGAATGAATGAAAGCATATATATCTCTGATTGACACACCATAATAATGCACATTGTTGGTGGTTTGCAAAGGGATTTTGACATCCATTTTCCCATTTGAATGTTAAGTAGTCCCGTAAGGTACAAAGGGAATTTTGTCCCCATTTTACCATCATCAGAACAGAGGCTCAAAAATGTTGATGGGTTTTTCCATGAGCACGAGGACAGTGAATGGAAGAACTCAGAGCTGAATCCATCCACTACTCCACACTCCACATAAGCCAGTACAAAAAGATAGATAGATGTGGGTGGTGCTCAAGATGTTGAAATGAGTGGTATGGACTTTAGAGGAAACTTTAATACTTAAAATATCATTTAACTACAAAACAAGTTCTTTCTTTTTTTTTTTTTTTAAAGATTTTATTTTTTTATTTGTGTGTGTGTGTGAGAGAGAGAGCGCGGGCACGCGTTGGGGGAGGGGCAGGGGGAGAGGGAGAAGCAGACTCCCCTCTGAGCAGGGAGCCCAAAGCGGGGCTTGATCCCAGGACCCTGAGATCATGACCTAAACCAAAGGCAGACGTTTAACCTACTGAGCTGCCCAGGTGTCCCAACAAGTTCTTTCTTTGAAAAGAAATGGGGTTCTCAAATCATGCCCTCACTGAGTGGACACAGAATCACAGAATTGTATTGAGCAGCTCTGGGCTCTCTAAAGGAGGATAATGCTGCAGTAAGTGAAATCAGAGACGGAGCTGGGTAAGTTGTCGGGTTAAAACCTCAACCCTTGTCTTCATGTTGGTCCTGGTTGTTGCCAAGTCATGACTCCATCTCAGAAGAGGAAAGGTTTTTAGGAAGAAAGAACAAGGTGGCTCTCGAAATTCACACTCACAGTATGAGTCGGAGTAACACTCGCATGTGGAAGTTCAAATGGTCTTTCTTGCCAGCAAGGATATTTTTCAGTGGCATAAAACCCCTTAACACAAAAGGGTTGGCAGCAGACTTTTCCACAGTAATGTGAAATGTTCCGAACCCTTTATTTTCATATTCCAAAGCGCATGTGATTGTTGCCCAGTTGGCAAAATGTAAATGGGTTCATTGTGCTGTGGGTTTTGTCACACCCATTACATGAGAAAGCAGACTAGGCTGTTCCCTGCAAGCGGCTCGGCGGTCAGGGGAAAAAGGCAGGGTCTCCAGGCAGTGGCATTTAGGCAAGTCCTGTGCCTGCCCAGAAAGCACTCTGAGGAGAGGCTACAGTCAGCTTGGGGCTTGTTTTTGTTAGGACAAGGTGGTCTCCCATGTTCCATCAAAATCAGGGTTTGGGGGAATATTTCGAACCCCTTTAAGTATTTTGGGAAAGCTTACTTCTTAAGGCTGAAATGAGTAACCCCCTTACTTTTTGTTCCAAAACCTTGTTTGACATCTTAGCGAATGCTCTGTCAGGTGGAAGGTGCTGTAATAAATGTGCACGAATGATGATAAAATGATTTTTTCCATCCCTCATACCATAGCTGCTGATAACATGCTAGCAATAGGCTTCAAAATGTTACCCGGGGTGGCTACGTGGCCTTGAGACACTGCTGGCTTTCTTGACCCGCCTGTTCTGAGGCTGTGCATTATCCTTTCCTGTTCTGAGCACAGCCACGTAGGACCTCTCTGTCACCAGGTATGGGGCCTACCTGGGTTTCACCAGATTTTACCAGGAGCCAATATTTTTTTTTCCCTGAAAAATCAGTGTCCAGAAAGTGGCCGCTTGCATTAAGCAACAGCCGTTTGGTTACTCATAACCCTGGAATGCTGACTTGATTGTAACAATAAATGGAGCTAACAGAGCAGAAAGAAATGTTCAAAACAGATTAAAACCATAGGCTTTGAAATGTTCTATATCCTGAGCATTTGCTAAAAACACATTTTTTAATCTCCCATCATCAGACCCGTTTTTTTTCCCCCTAAAGTTTAGTCATATGCTGTAGTTGAATGAACCACACCCTGAAATTCTTTCCATCTTTTTCCTCTTTTGAAGAGTCATGCGTTAACTATTGGTGTTATTTGTGGAAGCCCAAAGTACTGTTCTATTGTTTGGGTCATGGAAACACTCTGGCTGATTTTACTTCAGTCTCTTGAGAAAGGAGCCTGAACCCACATAAAGCAGAAAAGGAAATCCACTCCTTGGGGCAATAAATCAAGACAATTGCTTGGTGTGGGCAGTTTACTCCCTCTGGTCTCTCTTCCATGGTCTGTACTGAGCCCAGCCCCGTAAGAGGGGAAGTGAAAAAGGTCAAAAGCAGCAGTGTTGATTCTCCTGGAGGCTTCTAGGCCCAGCGGACTCATACCCTCATACCCGTTATGTTTGTGATCTTAAGGGGACCCCGAGCAGGGAAAACAAAGACTATTTTGCCGATGTGCAAGTTTTCTTTGTCAGAACTAAAGCCTTGTGCTCAGAGTTCTCTCCAAATATGTGCTGTTTCTTGGGCCCGGACAGCTTGTGCTGTCAGTTCCATGCTCTGAGGACTGTGTTGTGGGGGCGGGTGGCGGGCAGGCAAATCTTGAAACGAGGAAAGGACACTGTAAGCCAGAAGCGATCTGCTCCTTCCATTTGCACATGTGTACGTGTAAAGGGCCACACAGGCCTCCTCCTGAAGTCCTGCTTTTGATGGGACTTAGGGGGCCACACAAACATAGCTCCTCCTATGAAAATAAGCTTGAAGCCATCCGCCTGCTTCATTCCTTTGCAATTAAAGTCCTTGTGCTCAGCCCTCTGTGAACAGTAGCTTCATTCATTTGGCCCTTGCCGCATGGCTGGGGGGAATTAATCAGACAAAGAAATCATTATAGATTCCAATCACACACGCCTCGCCAAAAGTAGGCTTCTTGTTCTCGCTCTCTCCCCTCAGAGAACACTTGAGTGATTCCCCCTATCAGTCAACAGCTGCCCTGAGGGTGGGCGAGGGCCTGGGGCGGGAGGAGGAATGGGGAGAGAGTGGCACAGGTGCCAGGAGTGGGAGGGCCCTGCGCACAGATCTCCCCAAGCGCTGCTTTCCCAGTTCTGGTTCCGCCCTGGAGCCCCGGAATTATGAGTATATGCATGTGGGGGAGAGGGAAGGACCCAGATACCATTATGCCTGAAAACTGTCCCCAAAAATGGTCTTTCTGCTACAAATTCGAGTTTGGCAAGACCCAGAGGTAGGGGTTCAGTACTTTTTGTTTGATTCTTATCTTCCCACCCCTTCCCCCTACCCTCCATCCCCCCCACCCCAACTGAGAAATCAGTGTGTGAGGGGTTAGAGACCTGCCTTGTGCTGGGCACATCTGCCAGAAAGATGTGATTCTGAGACCCCAGGGTGGGGGTGGGGGGCACTTGCTGGGAGGAATGTGTCCCTGGGCACTGGGGTCCTGGTCAGGTAGATGGTTGCAATCTGAGGAGCCTAGGAGATCTGAGAACACTTGAGATGGATCTAGGGGGAGCCGTCCAGATATGGGCAGAGTCCAGGGCAATTTCCCAGAGGAAGTCGACTGCTCTTGGTCATGTTCCCACCAATAGGATTCGGGGAGTAGGTTCAGCGAGAATCTGGGGGAGTCCCTTCTTAAGGATACCACAGAACACACTGATACAGAGGTTGTATTTTCACTCTCTCTGAAGAAGTAAAATATTATATTAAATGCCCAATCTTATAAAGTATTCAGATTGCAAAGTGGAAGATCATAAAAAATCCAACTGGGAGATCAACAGCTTTCAGTGAACTGACTTTCACAAAGAATATGGCTTTATGCTAAGACTATTCCATGTGCCTAGAAGAGTTAGAAAATCAGACTTGATACTGTTTTATCGGCAATGCCTCTGCCAAAGAAAGCAGGAAATCCTATGAAGACGTGGAAAGAGGAAAAGGGGAGATAGGGAAGATTCTGGAATAATCTGTTCAGTTCAGCTGTACAATTCTGACTGATAAAATAAGCAGGCATTTTGTGGGTGGTTGAATTTATGTGTTCCTAGGGCTGAGGGAGTGCCTTTGAAAATCCAGCTCAAGTTTACAGTTCATCCCCATCCAGGAAGGCTGAGATTTCAGTCTCTCATGATAATAGAATCCAAGAGCTGGTGGTAAAACGAGGTCAGGGGAAGGGCTGTCACTGCTTAAATATATCTCTTAATTTCAGTCCTTTTTTCTACATTCCGTCTTAGATCTATGGAGGCCCTGATTTCCACTCTCCCCGAATATCTCAGCTGTGTGCCCAAAGATCATCTGAGAATCCCATGCAGGTCTCCAGCACTGGAAATGAGCTAGCCGTCCGCTTCAAGACCGACAGCTCTGTAAATGGGAGAGGCTTCAATGCCTCATGGCAAGCAGTCCCCGGAGGTGAGTGAACCAAGGAGGTGTCTCAAAATACTTAACCTGAACCCTTATAAATTTTATGAAATGATTGGAGAGAGAGGTATGAAGCCTAACATAGTGACAACTTAGTGACTCCTCAAATGGCAAAGGTTGCTTTGGCATATACTCTTCCCTAAGAAAAATGAGATAGAATTTTTTTTTAAAGATTTTATTTATTTATTTGACAGAGAGACAGCAAGAGAGGGAACACAGCAGGGGGAGTGGGAGAGAGAGAAGCAGGCACCCCACTGAACAGGGAGCCCGATGCGGGGCTTGATCCCAGGACCCTGGAATCATGACCTGAGCCCAAGGCAGCTGCTTAGCCGACTGAGCCACCCAGGTGCCCCAAAAATGTGAAAGAATTTAACTTCCAGAGTTAACATATGTGAAAACTAGGGCATGCAAGTATGCAAGTCCATGGTGAAAGCGGAAGTGGCGAAATTGGTTAGATTAACTTACTTTCCAAGGGCCTCAGGCCTGGTTCCCAGCCTCAAATTTGGGGTAAATTACTTGGGGTAAATTATTTTGGGGTAAATACAGCAAAGTGGTAAATTACTTCATGCCATGGCATAGATCTTTGGATGCTTGGCAGATGCCCAAATTATAAATGTTAAATTTGTGAATTCCAAGGAATTGTATTATATAGTGACTTTCTGCCTAGGATCTTAGGCTGTCTAAAAATATTTACCTGTTGCAGATTTTTTTTAATAAAAAATGAATGTACAAAATATTTGAGCAGATGTTAACCTATACATCTACTAATAAAAACATGTTTGCTAGCAGCTTCCTATGTGCCAGGCATCTATTCCAACTGTTCTATGAGAACGATCTCATTTCATCTCTCACAACCACCCTATGAGGGAAGATAATTCAAATCCTCACCTTACTAATGAGGAAATTGAAACTAGAGAAGTTAGTACTTGTCCAAAGTCACATAGCTAGGAAATACCAAAGTAGAGATGTGACCCCAGGCTACCTCATGGCCCCACTTTTGGAACCCTAACGTGGTATAGTAAGTGTGTTGGATCTTCCCTAAAGTTAATGATGCCTGAATTTAATGAGGATTATATATATGATTATGTATACATAGTGTTTAGATTACCCAAAATGGTTGTCAACTATTAGAAAATAATACTACATTTTTCTATTATAGGTTTATATTATCATAACTCCAAGATATGATAAGTCATAGAGATAGACATTGATAGGTATTTGATAATATCATAGGAATAAAAAGACTGAATAACTGTACCAGGTCCAGAATATTAAATTTTAAAAGGCAGATATTAAATTATTAAAAACATACACTACTAAGCTATCAAAATTCGTAGGAGATGTGTTATTCTTACAGTATATTATATTTTTAGAGAGCAAAGAAGAGGCATTTTATGGCTTTATGAGAACATGATTTTATTTGCACTTACTTTTCAGTATTTAAAAAATTTTTTTAAAAATTACTTTTGTCATCAGTATTTAAATTATTTGAGAGATTTTCTTAGTCATCCTTCTTTTTGTTGGGATGCATGAATTAATGGTGGATATTCAGTTCTGCACAATGTTTAGCACCAACTACATAAAACAGGTGGTTGAACAAAGCAGCATATTGTTCTGTGCTATCAGGTCATGGGGCAAAGTTTTATGCATCAGGGATTCCTCTCATTTTTGAATTGGGTTTCCTACTTACAGGTTGTGGCGGGATTTTCCAGGCTCCCAATGGAGAGATTCATTCTCCAAATTACCCCAGTCCTTATAGGCGTAACACTGACTGCTCCTGGGTCATTCAGGTGGAAAGAAATCACCGTGTTCTCTTGAACTTCACTGATTTTGACCTTGAGCCTCAGGACTCTTGTATTACGGTAGGTGACACAAATTTCAAGCACCATCTCTAGTCAAACCTGGGTCAGAACATTGCTTTGTGAGCATATTTAATAAATGCATCAGTTATGGATGTTTTCAATGTCAAATCATGGGAAACCCAACTATTGGCAACTTAAAATATAAGGACATTTACTTTTTTACCTAAATATAAATCAAGAGGTAGTTGATTGCGGGGTTTGTTTAGCAACTCAGTTTCTATTCTACCATCGTTAGTGTGTTGATTTGTCATTTTGTGTTTGTTTCCTCATGGTCAAAAAATGGCTGCAGTAGCTCTGAACGTCCTGCCTGAGTACAGATGCAGAGAAAGGGAGAAGGAATAATGCTATTTGTTTCTATTTTGTATTTTTTGAATCAAGGAAGCAAAATTTTCACGCAAGTCCCTTTACATAATCATTGGTCGGAATTAGCTGCAAGAGAGAATAGGGAACTTTTAGTGGAACAAATTTATCGTAGCTACTTCAAATCAATTATTATTAAGCCTCTGAGGGTTTTCATGGGTTCTACTTTTCTTGAGATCAGGATATCTCAATCTGCTACTTGAACAAATCAGTGTCTGATAGGACAGAATAAATTGGGGAATGGAGGTGGAAGAAAGAGAGATGCCTGTTAGTTGGTTAGATGACCAAAGTTTCTGTCACTACCTTCAACTTAAATACATTCTCACCTGAAACTAATGCTTCATCCTTAATGCAAGAGTGAATGAGGATGTATTTTGAGATTTTCTTTTTGTTTTTCATTTATTTTTTTTTTGGTTACCTGATTTTTTTTTAACCAAAGATTTTTTCATCTTTCATTTGTATTTAGAGACATTTCATTCAAATATAAACCAGATTCTCTTGGCTAATGGATCTTTCTATTTAATTTTCTGACAGTTTCTTACACAAACTCCAACTGGCTAGCTTTCAGATTTAACTCAGGAAAACTCAAAAGTTGTTTCACATTTTTCAAAATAGTCCAGTCAAATGGTATAATTTCAAATACTGTTTTATAAGATGAAATCAGTAATCTACTTAAAAGATCAGTTGATTTATGACTATAAATCTAAGTTGGCAAAGCATTGTACAAACTTAAGGTATAGAGCAAAGTATACACTTGCCATAACAGTGACTCACACCAACTCTCCCGACAAAGACAGTTTAAACATTTTAGGTGATATTAAAAAACACCTTCCTAAATGTAGCACAGAACTCACAAGATAGTGTGAAATTTCTGAGTTAATATTTGAGAGATGTGAGTCTAGTATTTGAGATAGCTTTTACCTATAGGGCATTTGCTGATCCAGAAGGGGTTAGCAGCACCTCTGTGAGCCTCTCAGGGCAAAGAGAAGCAAAGTTTGAGTTCAGAGATGGAATAGGGTGGAAGTCCTGCCAAACCATCCCATATCCTAGGTATAAGGAAAATAAAACAGCCTTCACAGAGATTGCATCCCAGCTTTGAGTCATCTGAGTGGCCCCCAAAATCTGAAGCCATGGAATAATGAGAGGGCACCCTGTACTGTTAACATACCTTTGGACATCTGACAAAGGCAATTTAGAATCTTCTTCAAAGGAAGATAAATTCATCCTAGATCTCCTTTCTACTAATAATTTTTCATGGACAATAGCCAGCACATTATAAAAGATATGCATGTACCTGAGGAGATAATATAACATAAATGAGATACAATATGAAAAACAGACAATGGAAATAAACATACTAATATGGCAGATTGGTAAACAATTACGATTACTAAGCTCGTGGAGATAAAAGTCAAACTTTAAACTCTCAGCAAGGAACTGCAAACTATATAAAGTGACACTGCAAATATGAACGAGAACCAATTAAAATTTTTAGAACTGGATAAAATATAATAGCTGAAATTAAGATCTAGTCAAAGCTTTTTTTTTTTTTATATTTTAGACAGATTAGACAGAGATGACAAGAGAAACAGTGAACTGGAAGATAAGTCAGAAGAATCTATTTGGGGAAAAAGCACAGATAAGCAAAAGGATAGAAAATATAGAAGAGAGGTTAAGACACATAGAGGAGGCTTATAAAAGATATAACATACATTTGGGGTGCCTGGGTGGCTCAGTCATTAAGCATCTGCCTTCGACTCAGGTCGTGATCCCAGGGTCCTGGGACCGAGTCCCGCATCAGGTTCCCTGCTTGGCAGGGAACCTGCTTCTCCCTCTCCCACTCCCCCTGCTTGTGTTCCTTCTCCTGCTGTGTCTCTCTCTGTCAAATAAATAAATAAAATCTTAAAAAAAAAAGATATAACATACATTTAGTTGTAATCTCAGAAGGAAAAGTGAGAGATAAATGGAACAGAAGCAATATTTGAAAAGCTAATGACTAAGACCTTTCTAAAACTGATGAAAGACATCACATTTATAAAAACAAGAATCCCAAGGAACCCAAACAACTAAGTGAGTAGAAATAGAAAGAGAAATAAATAGAAAGATATACTAATCTAAAAAAATGAAAGATAAAAGGGAAATATTACAATCAGTCAGGGGAGTGGGTAGGGGAACAGATTGCCTTTTAAGAAGTGGCAGACTGAACCCTGACTTTCAACAGTGATGATTAGAAGGAGAAAAGACAATGGAATGGTGCCTTCAGTCTAAAGAAAGAAAATAACTACCAACCAGGGACTCAGTACTCTCCTAATATAATAGTCTTTAAGAATGAAGGTGAAATAAAGCATTGAAACAGAAAAAGGGTCTTCAAGAGAAGTTCAAATGGGCCAGAAACAAATTGTTTACCTCATAGATTTGCCTGCAGTGGGCAATTCTCCACCATTTGCTTCCTCTCCCAGTTGGTATGGTGCCAGGTATGGTATCTTCTCTTCTCTCTGGTAAAGTCCGTAACCCATAGAATTCAACATACAAAAGTGTGTGAACAAAACAAAGCCTAGGTCAAAGGCACACCCAGCATGGCTGCATTTTCCCCCTCCTGTGTTCATGAGTAGAGCTTTCCACTTACATGAGATATAAATATACAGACAGGGTTTGCTATGAACCACTGCCATATCTCAGCCTGCAACCTGGCTTGACTTAACAAACTTAGCTGGAGGCAACAGATAGGAGGAAGTGAAGCCTCGAATATGATCTGGTCATAGGCATGGAGACAGGAAAATAAACCCAAAGACAGGTGCTGGGAGGAGTTCAGTCTAGCAGATGAGATAAAATATAAAATGTAATAGTCCAAACAAGTTGTCGGAAAAAGGGAATCCCGTATGAAGTAGTTGCAGTATCCCTGCCTGTGGGCAGATGGGGCATTCAGAAACAGATGCCACTAAGCACTTGAGCAAGACTTCGATATAAAAAGTGAATTACATCAATCGCATGGTGCCATGGTTAAGAAATCTAGCCTTGTGGTGGGGAAGACCTGGGGCTGAGCCTGAATTCTGCCATTTTCAGGCTGTGTTGCCTTGGAGAAAGTTAACTTTTCAGCTGCAGTTTCTTTAACTGTGAAATGGGGAGAATAAGAGTACCTGTGTCAGATTTATTGTTGGGATATTTGAGATGATGTAAGTGACCTGCTTTTCATGTAGAAAGGTATTGATTCATGCTAGCCATAATCATAACAATGCTGATGGTGAGTGCCCTCCGAGAGGCATGTTCAATGAGCCTGGGAAAGGGGGCGGCACGGAATACTAAAAGGAGCAATGGGCTGAAGATCCAGGGCTCCCCATCTGTGATCATGGGCCTCAAGGACATCAGTGAAAGAAGAATCTGCTTAAGAACCTTTCTCATAGCACAAGGCCTAGCATCTCATGTACCTAGGACGCCATAACTAGTAATCATCATAAGAAAAGAGAAGGAGCGATTCATTTGGATCTGGAAGCCAGAGAGGGTTTCACATTGGAGATGACATTTGAGTGGCAGAATTTCACCAGTAGAAATGTGGTAGTGAGGCCAAGAGAGGAGGCTTTGGGAAAAGAATAGGGGAAATTGTGCACCGAGGTATGACTATGCACAGACATGTGGGAATAGAAAAGACGTTGTACTGGAGTGTGGCTATACATGGGTGAGCATGTAGAGACCAAGAGTCTATAGAAGACATTCTGAGTGGCCTCAGGATTGGACAAACTCTCTCATGCTTTCTGAATCTGAAATTATCCTATAGAGAGTATGGGAAATTATCTGTAAAACAGAGGAATCACATAGTCAAAACTGTATTTTACAATGATAAGAGGCAGCCAAGTGAGGACTGGGTTGGCAGAGAAAGAGAAAGGTAGCATGAAGGCTGTTTGGGAAGCTGTGGAAAAACCTTGGGCAGTGGCCTTGGGTGTGGCAAGAAAGAGACGTATTGGAGAACTCATGGTGGTTGTACCATCACCACAATTTAGAGACTAATTACGTGGTAAAGGGTGAGGTGGGTGATAGAGATGAGGGAGTTAAATCTATTCACTTGAAGAATGAGTGAGTGATGATGCTACGAAGTTAAGTGAGTAAAGGGGTAGATACCATGGGTTTGATTTTTGGAAACTTTTAAGTTTAGAGGTCCATACTATGGCCCTTATAGAGTTTGACATAGGAGTTTAGTGCTCAGGGTGGTATCTGAGCTGGACATGTACATTTGACGATATTTTTGTATATCTGGGTAGTTGTTAAAGCCACAGAAGTAGGTGTGATCACTTATAATAGCATTTTCTAAAGAGAAAAGGGCCAAGTAAACTCTTTGGGAAATATCACCATTTAAGGGGCAAATGGAGGAACAGAGGAAGAGAAGACTAAGAAAAGGCACTCAGAAGTAGGTGGAGAACCAGAGAGAGTGGTAGTATAGAAATGAGGAGTGAAGCCAATTTTAAGAGTGGGTGATCAAAGGTATCGAAGGTATCAAATCCAGCAGAGGTCAGCTAGGAAGGGGATTGAAGCAAGGCCACTGGATTCAGTCTTTGATGACCTAGTAAGAAACAGGATGGGTGTGGGTAGTAGTGGAAGACACTAGATCATGATGGGTTAAGAGGGATAGGAGCTTCTTAGCTTTTTCCTAGAGTTATGGCTGTGAATGGTATAAGGTGATAAAAGGCTATAACCTATGGGTAAGGCAAGACCAATGGAAAGATGGTTTTTTTGTTTGTCTGTTTTATTTTTTTTATTTTATTTAAAAAAAAATTTTTTTTTAAAGATTTTTATTTATTTATTTGAGAGAGAGAATGAGATAGAGAGCATGAGAGGGGGGAGGGTCAGAGAGAGAAGCAGACTCCCTGCTGATCAGGGAGCCCAACGTGGGACTCGATCCCGGGACTCCAGGATCATGACCTGAGCCGAAGGCAGTCGCTTAACCAACTGAGCCACCCAGGCGCCCTGTCTGTTTTAATGATGGAGAAGCTTGAGCATGTGGAGAAGGCATGGTGCTGGTAGAAAAGAACAGCTGAATGTAAGGGATAAATGGAAAAACTGATGAAGTCATGTTCAAGGCAGAGATCTGGAGATGGATTGGTCCTATAAATTTCATATTTTCAGGATGATAAATTAAAACACATGGCTAACCCCAAGATATATAGTTTTCTTCAATTTGCAAATGTATTTAATTGAAAGTTACAGAAATCACACATAAGCTAAGTCATTTTTGTTTATACAATTTATAAATTACCTTTACAAATAGATAAAGTAATGTGAAGAAGGACTATTCTGGTAAACTAGGGTAGAGATCTGCTATGTGTAGTTGCCAAGTGGACCCAGTTAATAGGATGGGAGGCTGGCAGAGATTGGAACCAGGCGGGCAGTGTCCTGGCGAGGCTGGAAGCTTGGCTCCAGTTACAGTTAGTTGTCCAGGGGTTCATGAAGGCAAGCATTGAGGCACCAACCATCTATCCTTTACAGCTAGATGGACACTGGATGTGAAACGTACCCTACAGTCCAATATCTTACATAACATCTCTGCAGTTTAAGTTCCTACAAAGCCAATCATTCATTCTGGAGACATTCAAGTTAATTTCTTGGTCCTGTTGCTTAGAGTCATTAGCAAAGAGAAAAATATTCAGCTGCCAATGATACTGCCAGATAATATTTGTGTTCATGGGATTTTTCATAGAGCTCAAGTGTACTATTAAATATCAAGGTCAATTATGGCTGGATGCGACCAGCAATCATGTTTTTTACAACTCCTGTAACAGTTTGGATTATCAGAATTGGAAATATTAATTTTAACAGACATTATGACTAATAATCACAAACGCATAGATACACAGGATGTTAAGGTTGCAAGAGGAGACATTAGAGATAATTTACTGTCATGTGCTGATTTTTTGGGTAGTAGTCTCATTTTAAAAATAAGAACATTGAAGTCCAGAGGGTCAGGATCAAGACCACGTAAAAATTAATAGCAGCCAGCACTAAAACATAAGCAAGCCTAAAGTAAGAGTAAGTATTCTGATCACATATAAAAATTACAGTGTACAGGGCACCTGGGTGGCTCAGTCAGTTAAGCATCTGCCTTTGGCTTAGGTCATGATCCCGGGGTCCTGGGATCGGATCCCGCATCGGGCTCCCTTCTCAGCGGGGAGCCTGCTTCTCCCTCTGCCTCTCTCTCTCTCTGTCTCTCATGAATAAATAAAATCTTTAAAAAAAATTACAGTGTACATGCAAGGAACTGAACTGCAGAATAGAGGACAACTGAAAAAATAGGGGGAGAAATAAAACCAGGGTTCCTTTGGAACCATTTTGAATTCTCTTTCGGATGAACCCAGACTTCATTTATCGATATAAGTAAGAGTGTTAGGATTCCAGATATGAGGTGGAAGGTGTCTTTGCCTTGAAGTCAGGTAGTCTGGGCTCCATACACCTATTCAATCTGTGGTGTCAACTACGCGCCAAACCCCACTAGGCATTAGTGTCTGGGCATGGCTCCACCACTCACTCTCGTCATGGCTGGGGGATCTGAGATGGCTCATTTATAAAATTGAGTGCCTGGCAAACCCACAGAGAAAGAGGATCCAGTTAGGAGTTGCGTCTGTGGGTGGGAAGAGAAGTGCGAGGTGGGACGTGAAGAAACAGACACTGGGGGTCTGGTGACATCAGTGTGTGTTCACTCCAGAGGTCACAGTTAGACTCGCAGAGACTCGCTAAGCTTTGGTTTCTGCTTTGGGACGCAGGATCGGCCTTGGGTAGGATGTCATCTCCACACTCCACTTGCCCTGCAGAAGAGAGCTCTTCCTGTAGCAGGTCCAGTCCCCAGCGGTCCTAAGTGGAGGCAGGGTAAGCCCACAGGGAACCCCAAGCCATCTCTCTTGGCCTTGTGGAGGCAACATTTAGCAAGAAGAAGAAATGGATGAAAATTTTAAAATGGAACAGTAATGCACAGCCTCCATCCCCTTTCATGTAACCAACAGCAGTAGTCTTTGTATCCCAAAGACAAATCTGGTGCACGAATTACTGGTAGATGCATGGCTGAATACATGAATAAGTGAATTCTGTAGTCTCTTCTCCTGCAATAATCAGCTCTTTAGTGGAAAATTGCAGATGACACATTTGGGAATGTGTTGTGCTGAGTTCACTCCCTGGCACAATTATTGATATACAATCTCACTATTTTGAGCCACATGAGAACTTAGATAACATCTCAGAAGTGTGTTTTCTAGAATTTCATGCTGCTGTAATGAAAAAAGAGAGAGAAACCGAATTTTCTGACTTCTATTGAAATGGTGATGGCATCGTGGGGAGCTAATCAGAAAGCTCAACTGGCGCTCAGGTCGCAACTAATTTGGTAATATGTTTGCACTTTCCGCTCAGTCCCTTTTGAGTGGCTAGTGTAATTAACCTCAGGCTCTCCTGAATGACACATTGTGAGTATTTCTTGCTAAGGCAGCAGTGGGACCCACTGGTTGGGCATGACTCTGTATGGTCAGCATGAAAATGGCTCCATTATGTTGCCTTTCATGAAGGCTGAGTATTAAAGTGACCTCCGACTGACAGTTTAATTGCTTAATTAGAGTCTCTCTTCTGAGCCTTAAATCCATGTAGCTCTGCAAGCTCTTACCGATCTCTGAGAAATGCTGGTGGTAGCTCAGTGTGAGAGCAGGAGAGGTTGGTTCTGCTGCTCTAGCAGGGGCCCTGGAGACTCCTGCCCTCTGATTTCAGCATCCTCTTTGCTCAGCACAATGGAATGTCTGCCTTGTGAGAATCAGTCAGAAGCAGATAAAAGCAAGCAGAGCACAGTCCAGATCCAGCCTCTGGTTTGGAGAAAATATACATTAGGGCTAACAGAGCCTAGTACAAAAAAAAAATGGGGGCACATGGTGAGTAACTGTTTTCTTTTTGAAGCTTTGTGTGCTGATGGAGGAGAAAGAAAACAAAGAGTGTGATTTGAAGTGAAGAAGACCAGACCCCCTACCCCCACCCAAAGCCGCAGAGTCTGCTGTTGTTCACATAATTGGACAGTAAGGCACAGGGCGGAACAGGGCAAACACAGAATCCATATTTTGTTTTATTTTTTATTTTTTGGACACTACCCATGATGTGTTTTCTTTTAAAACATTGATCTTTTCCAAAACAGAGCAAATAGACACAGGAATAATAGAACTCAGTGCTTCAAAGAGACAATGGAAGCAATTCTTTAAATATTTATTGTTTTACAAATAAATCCATGACAAACAATCAGTCTCTCCCCACCTCCATTTCTTCCCTTTCTCCCTCACTTTTCCCCACAGAAAGTTTAGTTTCCATTTGCTGTTGGAGGACGATCTCCGATGGTTTCTTTAAACTGTTCTTTAAAACGTTTTATTCTGTGACTTGCTGTTGATAAGCTGCCTCGGCATCTTGCCTTGCAGTGCCAAATTAGTCACCAAGAGCTGTGCCAATGTTCTACATCCTCAAAGCAAAGTGTAACTGAGTTTGAGGCCACAGTTCTGAATCTGCGGGCACAGGCTTTGTTTGGTTTTGTTTGCATTTCAGCTCACAGTCTCCCTAAATGCTTGTTTATTTGTGAAAACAAAATGAGTTTCTCGGATGTCTTTTCCTATCAACATTTCCAGTAATCTTTGAGCTATTGCTTGCAACAATGACAAATTACTAGAGGTTATAATCTGTAAAAATTGAGGACTGAGGGCAATAATGTACAACAAAGGAATAGGGATGACAAAGTCCTGAGGTGAGATGTGAGATGCATGGCGGCTATGTATTTAACCTGGTGTTTGTTTATTTTTTATTTTTTATTTTTATTTTTTTAAAGATTTTATTTATTTATTTGACAGAGAGAGACACAGCGAGAGAGGGAACACAAGCAGGGGGAGTGGGAGAGGGAGAAGCAGGCTTCCTGTGGAGCAGGGAGCCTGATGCGGGGAATCCATGTGGGGAATCAATCCCAGGACCCTGGGATCATGACCTGAGCCGAAGTCAGACGCTTAACAGTTGAGCCACCCAGGCGTCCCCTCACCTGGTGTTTAATCTCAGAGGTGTGGAGCCGACAAACATCACGGACTGAGGAACCCCACACTTCCTCCCCCTCCCCCACCCCCAAGAAAAGCTGCTATAATGAGTAATATTTTCATTTCCTTCCTCACATACACTTATACTTTAACAGCTTGGATATTTTCCTAAGGGATCCCCCTCCCTATCACTTAATATTTCCTCTATCTTGGAGACGTTCCCATTCCAAATGGGAATTCCATTAACAGCGACACCACCACGTGTGGCACGTGAAAATATTTTAGAGACTCTCATCCGCCAAATTGATATTTTACCCCTATGTAAATGATCTCTTCTGTATCCCTCATATCTTATCCTTCCCCCGATCATCTTTAAGGCAATCCAAAGCAGTAGACATATGTTGCAAGGAGTTAAAAATGAAATAAAAGGTAAAGCCTGGGTTGAAAACCAAATTAAGCCAGGCCCAGGTGAGAGAGGAGGCCATACAGGTTGTGGTTTTTTAGACCAGAAAAGGACAAGAAGTGGATTTATATCTGAATCAAAGAGGAAAACCAAGTTTAGGGATCAGGGATATACATTTTAGGTTTATTTATTGGTCCTGGACACTGTGCCCTTTGTTATACAGTCTGCTGAATTAGCCATGCTGGGAATCCCATGCATGTTCAGTGGGATGGAATGCATGACAGGTGCCAACTGCTCTGAAATCCATGGGGGCCCCAAATAAGACTTTCTCAAATGCCACTGAGGATGCTTTATTGCAGGTCTAAATAAATGAGACATTTCCATTCTATTTCCTGAGCTCCCATGATTATCTTTCTCGGAGATCATGGACATATCGCTTAGCTTCAGAGAATCATGATCTCTCAATATTCTATTCTCAATGAATAAAACTGGATTTTATCTTTCCAGTTGGTTTCATGATAATTGCTCAGATGTCCCACAGATGGGATTCATATACTGGCTCTACACTGCTTAGTGTGTGACTAAGCAAGTTCTGCTTTCTGAGTCTCAATTTTACCAACTGTAAAGTGGAATTGGAAGAAGAATATTTTTAAACATAAAGCATTTAGCACAGTGTCTTGTACAGATAAATGTTAATTGTTATTCCTCATTTTTTTATTACTACTACTACTGCCTCTATTACTACTAATACTATGTTAAAGGTCTTATCTTTTTAAAAACTGTGAACTGTAGGTACACAGAACTGGATCCATAATCCAAAGTTCATTGCTAACTATCCTCATTAGTTATGAACAGACTCATTTTATCTTACCTCAATATTCTTTAAAATCTTAAACTATTATAATTTTTTTTCACACATTCTCCATTCTGTCATCTCAGTGAATTGTGTCACTGTGTTATTTTAATACCTTCCAGAAGATTCACAAATGAGTTCAGAAGGAAAAAAATAGTGGAGCAGAAAATGAAAACAAGAGCATAGTCATACACACATATCTATTCATATACATTCACGATTTGTTTGCGTGGAAAGCTCAACTCTGAAGCTCAGGCCAAACACTGTCGTACTTTGGGGGATTATAAAACATGCTGTGTGTTTTGCCTTTGAATTAAAAGAGTTTCCTCTTAGTCTGGCTTGTAATAGATTTTAACTCACACATTCAGTGGGTTTATTTCCTCCCTGAGAGAGATGCAACTTCGTAAAGCCAGAAAATAGGAGAGGCCGTAGAAATGCTTCCCTACTTCCTACTCTCCAACATGATCTGAAGGAATAGAAAATGCAAACATTACTGAGGAAGCTAACGTTCATGTTTCCCCGCTCAGTCATATGCTTCGGACTGTGAGTGCTGATGATCTCAGTGAAGCGATTATGAGTCACTCAGTCAGCCAGAGTGTGGATCAGATCAGCGGGCAGGGGGCTTCGGGCTCAGTGCTGTGCGCTGCATCCGGGTCAGACACTTGCTCTTTCACTCTAAGCAAAGCTTATCTTTACCTAGTACAATATTTTACAGGATGGGGAACCTTGGCTTTCTTGTATCACATTTTACATTTTATAAAGAGTGCACTGCAGTGCGGTTATTGGGAACCCAAGTTAAAGGAGACACAAATTTAGGCAGGGAAAACTCCAGGCTGCCGTGGTGACCAAGGCGGGAGGTGGTGAGGTCCCTCACCCAGAGAAGGCCCACGGGGGAGGGGGGTGGCGGGAGGGACCTAGAAAAGACCTTGGAGAGAGAATTGACAAAACATAAAGATCCCCTGGATTTGGGGGATATGGGAGAGGTCTGAGGCAAGAAATGAGGTGAAGGAGGAATTAGGGGAGGGAAGATGACTTCAGTCTGAGACTGATGTTCAAGGTTTGTGGGGCCATCCAAGCAGTGATGACTGGAATGCCACGGGATAGGTAAGCCTAGAGCCTGGATAGAGGTCTGTGGTACATTTGAAGATATCAGCCAACCAACAACTATCATGGAGCTCTTAGAACAGAACCCGTATCTGTTTGACTACATTCCTGACGGGCAGCAAAAAGCCAGATTAAGTGGCATTAGTAACCATCTGGCTTAGCTACCACGGTACTGTTGGAGGAATGGCATACTTTCTTGTCTTTGTACAGAATCATTTGTTTACATGTCTGACAGGCACACACTTAAATATTTTAAATATGTATGGTATTTAAAGGTTTTATATGCTCCTCATATTAAATTTCTGAAATATGGAAAAGAAGAAAAAAGAAATTAATACCATCCATAGTATTGCAATATAAGGACAAACTGTTAAACATTTTGGCTTATTTCCTACACAAACATATCTATCCAAACATACACATGCATGCTTGCGCACATGTAAACATAGACAGTTAAGGTAACACCATACTTCATTTTGAATCCTACTTTTTTCACTTACCATTATTTAATATATTTCTCCTTAAAAATATTTTGTTTGGGTAGATAATCAATTATATGGACATACTAGAACTCATTTAACCACTGGCTTATTATTGACCATTTTGATTACTTCTTTTTTATTATAATAATGCTATGTGAAAATATTATTTCCTTGATATAAATGCTCTTTTCTTTACTGAGCACTCTGTTATGAAATATTTTAAGTATATAGAAAAGCATAGACTGTATAATGCATGGAGAGTATATAATGAACAAAATCATTTCACTGTCCAGACTTGCCAAGTTGTAATATTTTGCCATATCTGCTTTGAGTTCTTTTTTTTCCCCAAAAGAAATGAATTGCTCAGGAGATAGTGAAGTTCCATGTGTAGCCCACACACTGATACTATTCCCTATTCTTATCTTGGAGGAAACCACTTATGAGAATTTGGGTTTATTATTCCCATGGCTATTTTTATACTTTTTCATTTTTTTATACTTTTTCATGTACAGTATACAATATTATTTTGCATGTTTCAAAAGTTTATGTAAATAATACCACACAATACAATATCCTTTCATTTGCTCTTTGCACTCAAAGTTCCATTTTTTTTTTTTTTTAAAGATTTTATTTATTTATTTGAGAGAGAGAGATAGCTAGAGCAGGAACACAAGCAGGGGGAGCGGGAGAGGGAGAAGCAGGCTTCCCGCGGAGCAGGGAGCCCGATGCGGGGCTCAATCTCAGGACCCTGGGATCATGACCTGAGCCGAAGGCAGACGCTTAACGACTGAGCAACCCAGGCGCCCCCAAAGTTCCATTTTTAACATTTGCCTATGCTGTAATGCGTTCAGACCTAATGCATTCTTTTTACCACCATACAATATTCAATTTCATGAGTATACCACAAATCACATACACATTCTGCCATTAATGTACAATCAGATTGCTTCCAATATTTGGCTGTTGCAACTCTTACAGCTATGGACATTCTTATACAAATTTCTGAATGCAATAATGCAAGAGTTTCCCTCAGGGAGACACGTTGAAGTTTAAGTGCTAGCTTTTACATTTACCCTATGTTGCCAAATTCCACTCAAAATGTATTTATGATAATTCCTATAATGAATTGGAGAAACTCACCTTCCCATCCATACTATATAATTTCCACTGAACTTTCAGCACAATGTCCTATTTGAGCTTTACAATGATGAGGCGGGGAGGAATTCTCTACTTCCATTTTTAAGATGACAAAATGATAACCACAAGCTTCTAAAGTGCCTTGGCAAGAAAACAAATACCAGAGGTCGACCCAGCTCTCAAGTCTAGGTGTCCAGACTCTAAGAACAGAATGCTTCCAGGTGTTCTGACCATAAGGTCTCTATGCTTCCCACGTGTTCTGAATCTAAGATCAGTGTGCTGCCCCCGGGCCTTACTTGTTCTGATGGAAAATGTCAGATGGGCCAGAATCTGTGCATTGCCTGTCAGCAAAGGTCATGCAACTAAAAGGACATGAACAGTGTGGTTTGAGCTAACCATGGATAGCTACACCCTTTTAAAAAATATATTTATTTATTTTGGGGGGCAAGGGGCAGAGGAGGAAGGAGAGAGAGTCCCAAGCAGACTCTCCACTGAGCACAGAGCCCCATGCAGGGCTCAACCCCATGACCCTGAAATCATGACCTAGGGACCTTGGGGAGGAACATAGATTTAAAATCACTGCCTTTCCTGAACTAGGCTGGATACTCAACTGATACGTTAATGGATCCTATAAATTCTTGAACAATTTGTGATAGCCTTACTTTCCAAAGAACAAAGGCAGAAACAAAGAAAGAAAATGGTGGGATTCCCCCAAAGGGCAACTGGATTCCCTGAGTGGTTCTCATGTGCCAGGCAGCACATGTTACTTCAGTGACTCCTCCCTCCATCCCTGGGAGAACCAACTATTAAAAAGGAAGTGAAGGTGTCACGCTGTCTTCATTTCTCCCTCTTGCACACACAGCTCAGCGCGCTCAGTTAGTGTCTGCCCATCATCACGCCCTGACAACTCATTAGACCTCCAGTGACCTCCAAGTCACTAAGTTCATGAGTAATTTTTGCTCCTTTCAGTAGAGTTTTCAGTGGTTGATCACTCCAGGTGTGGAAAAGGAGACTCAGGGGTCTAGGAAACCCATCATTCTCCATAATATTTTCCGGAATTTCTGCATAGAGAAGGGAGGAGGTCACCCTGATGGCCATTTCTTGCCACTGTTCACTTTTCAAGCCCTCTCTTTCTTTTTATGGCCTTTTGCCTTCTCACCCTCCCTTGTAAAAGAACGTTGGAATTTACAATTTTTTTCTTTATTTCTCCAAAATACCACAAACTTGAGGTTCTTTTGTGTAGTAGACTTTGACTAAATAGTTCGAGACTGGCAGGTGATTACTGCAAAGAGCAGGACAGCAACGAAGTTCTAATGTGATATTAGACATCCTTATCCTGAAGGCTCCACTGTTCATTCCTTCCTCACTCCTCATTTCACACCTCCTGCATTAGTTATCTATCACTGAATAACAAATTTCCCCAAAACCTAATGCCTTAAAACAACAGCATTGATACTTTCTGTGGGTTAGGAATGCCAGTGCTGCTTACCTGGCTCTTTCCTAGCTCACTCACAGGGTTGTTGGCAGGATTCAGTGGATTTGGCTCATGGCAGACAGTGGGCTGGAGGCCTGCCTCAGCTCCTCTCCAGGCAGGCCTCTCTGCTGGGTGTCTTACAGCATAGGAGCTTGCTTCAGAGAGGGCCAGCAAGAGAGAGAGCTGACAAGATGGAAGAGTCGATGTTTTGTAACCTAATCATGGAAGTGACATCCCATCACTTGGACCCTATCTGTTTATTAGAAGCAAGTCAGTAGGTCTAGCCCACATTCGGGGAAAGGGAGGAGATTACACAAGGGCATGAATCACTTGGAGCCAGATCAGAAGATGCCCCCACTTCCCACCCCCGCAGTCCCTGTTAGGTAATATCCATGGGTTATGTGCCCTGCCCAGGCTCCAACCTCATTCATGTTACTGGACAACCCCCCACCCTCAGACCTCTTTTCATTTTTGCTTCCATAGCTTCCTACTTTTATTCATTTCTTAAACAGCAATTTAGCTTTCTCTTTGTCTCACTTTCATAATAGAGACTAATATCTCTCGAGTACTTACTATGTGCCAGGAAGCATTGTAAGTACTTTGTATCTCTGCATTCATTTAATTCTGATGAACAATATGAGTTATCTCCTCGTGTCAGTCACACATATTTCTATCATCAGTAAGTATCTGGGAGGCAAAAGTTCCCTTTATTTTCTCAAATTGCCAGCGCTTAGGACTCTGACCCCAGGCTTCTATACGTGGCATCATAAAGGGATGCTAGTCTCACACCTGAATGGCTCCCCACCCCAGTGTCACCTAATGCTGGAGTTGACACATGTTGCCTTCAAAACAGGGTTGATATTCCTCAAATCTCCTTAAGATATTAAAGCATCAACTATTAAAATTCATAAATGTTTGGCTCAGTTCTAACTTCTGGGTAGAGCTTAGAGTATGGAGGGTTCCCATAGTGCCATAATGTCCTGTGTCCTGAATACTCTGGGCTTTGGGGACAGGTCTGATGTCCTCGGCTCACCTTCTGTCTTCTGTGTTCTCTGGCTGTGTTGGCAACAGGTTGGCACAGCCAGTAAGAAGGGCACCAGGAGCTGTGTGTGTGTGGTGTGGCCTGTGCCCTGTGATCAGACCCTACTCCACTGCCATTGGGGCCCAGAATGTAAAAAGCCTGCCCAGAAAGCAGCCCCGGTTGACCTCTTTCCCACTGTGAATAGCCTCTTTTACCCACTGTCATGCCTGCTATGCATTTCTACATTCCGATCCATGAGAGAGAGGAGAGTTAGTTCTTAACTCTGGGCTTTCCCTCATTCTTAGTCCTCAGTTCTTAGAGGCCCATATACTCTTATATATGGAACTCATTGACTCATCCGTACATCAAACATTTATTTTCTGTTATGTGCCAGATTCTACTCTTTTAACAAGTCTCCTATTCTCATGTGATAAATATGTTTAGGTATTTTTTTTTAAAAGATTTATTTATTTATTTTAGAGAGAGGGAAGAGGGGCGTGGGCAGAGGGAGAGGATATTCAGGCAGACTCCCCACTGAGCACAGAGCCCAACACATTTCTTATAATGACCCTGAGATCAAGACTGAGCCAAAACCAAGAGTTGGTCACTTAACTGACCATGCCACCCAGGTGCCCCAAGTTTAGGTATTTTGAATGTATGTGTTGGTATCTGGAAATTTGACAAAACTCTGAATACTTTGTAAAGACACTGATTAACTTCTTGTAGGAATTACCACTTAACCAGATATGCCTTTGTTTTTAGAGCCCCTGTAGTTGGAACTTTCAGGGATGGTGGCCACTTTTTCTTTTGTGGATTCAACTTCAAAATTTTACTATTGTCATCTAGAGAAGAGTTAATAGAAATGTACAGGTTTTTGGGTTTTGTTTTTGTGTATTTCTTTGACTTTTATCACTGGAACAACAGATCAGAAAACCAATTCTTAGGCCTAGAAAACTTTTGGCAGTAGACTTCAATAAGAATTATATATCTATAAATTATGTGACTATGTTATATGTGTAGCCAATAGTAATATAATTTGCGAGTTCTGCCTTGGGAACTAAATGGGAATAATTGCATATTGATAATTTTCATGACTTTAGAATTTTAAATATATGGGAGCAAGATTTCTCATATTTTTTCCCTTGCAGTTTTTTCTTATAATTTTATTAATTAAAACTTAAATTTATTTATATTACAAGTGTTAGGAATAGTCTCAAATAAAAGAATTGCTATTCTAAACTTTTCAAAAAATCAATTGTTTCTTTGAAAATCTGAGGTCTTAACACTTTCATAAAGTGACGATTTGGTATATGTAACTTAATAACTATCGTGAGCATTTTAAAGAGAAGTGATGCAATATAACATAGAATTTGGGGAGAGAAGAAATAAGTTCCTGACTCTACTCCTCACTATCTGTATGATCTTGGATGAGTTACTAGCTTATATCGGATGAGGCAACACTTTAATAGCTAGCATACTTGTTAAGTCTCACTTTCTTCATTAAAAAAAATCACATGGTGTTGAGGACGAGATTAGGATGTTTGTGATGGTGCTTATAAAATTACAACATGCTAATCAAATGTAGAGTGTCACTGGTATATAATTTGATTCAGGGACATTTGGAAACCTTCTGCCTCAGATCCGTTTCCTGCAAAGCAAAGCCCCAGGCATATGAAGTGAAGCCAAGGCCCTTTGATTCCAAGGTTGGGGTTGGGGGGGTGGCGGGGAAGTTGGGAAACATGGAGACCCCCTGGAAGATGTAATCCCCAGGGAAATGGCTCATTCATATGACTCTCTGAACCTTCTAGCCTTACATTTTTACCTGTTTTGCCTTAAGAGGATTACAGCCATTTAAAAAAGGGAGGAACGATACCTACTTACTCACTAGGCCTCTGAATTTGGGGAGAAAGAAAGGAGACTAGAAAAGTCTTGCTTTTGTGAGTATATGGACTTGTAAAAATCTTCAGAGTGTGTGTTGTTTCTGTTGGCGGTTTTTTTTTTTTTTTTGGTGGGGGAGTCTATAAACCTCACAGAACCCCAGTATTCCACTAAAGTGTAAGACATGCTGTGTTAAACAAATTACTAGAGAGAAGCAAAAAGATTTATGCAGGTAGTCCTGACCAAGAGTGAATTGGTATATTCTCCAGACTTCTAAGGCATTCTAGAAGGTATTCTTTAAAGCAAGACAGTATTAATATAACATTACTGAAATCTTAGGATGTTATATCTGTATAACCTTAGGAAAGTATAAAGCCAAGTATAGAAATAATAAATTCTTGTATTAAACCAAATGTTAACATTTGAAGTAGGTTAAAGTATAAATGTAGTGAGAGGTTTTGTAAGGATGACTTATATGTTGTTTTGAGTACTATTGATGGTGTTCAACATGTTCAAAAGAAGTAGTCATACCAGACTGGAAACTGTAATTTGACTTGGTTATGAAAATGTAATTGAGTTTTAAATCAATTTTTTTTTAAGTAGGCTCCACACCCAGCCACCAGTGTGGGGCTTGAACTCACAACCCTGAGGTCAAGACCTGAGCTGAGATCAAAAATCAGACACTTAACCCGCTGAGCCACCTAGGTGCCCCAGAGTTTTGAATCAGTTTTTGAATTTGAATAAAAATCAGTTTTAAAGTTTTATTTATTGGTTTAAAGTTTGAACATAAAATAAAACAAAGAAAAAGAAAAAAAGAGAGGTGATGTTTAAGAACCACATTTATTTAAAATTCATTATTGTGAAAGTTTTAGTTCCTCAGTAGACAGTTAAACATCTTATTGATGTTTCGTTCATGTGCTTATATGAACTACACTGAGCATTGCCTCCCAATCATACTTATGTGCTAAAGAGAACACTGATTTTAATCATCCCTAGATATTTTAAAGTAATTTGTGTGAGACTTCCTTGTATCAAATCCCTGAACTTTCTGTTTTTTCCCAAGACTTTCTTATGAAATATAAATGACAATTTATCTTGAGTGAAACAGCCATATTCTAACTTTGTATTTTAATCCCACTCTGCTGGTTACCAGTTGATGCATCAATCTTGCTTAATTGATACCTTGCATTAGACAATATGAGAGTTTCAGTTCTGGACTTTAGGATCTAGCTGTCTGATTCAACATGACCTCCTCCCTCTTAAGAATTGTGTAAGTTGGCCACATAATTTGCTCTTTATATGTAGCAATTGTCTTCTTAAAAATGGAAGGCATTTGGGGAGAAGAAAATGGGATAGTGTATATGAAGGGCTGAATCAGTTTCCGGCAGGTAGTAAGCACTTAATGAATGGTTGACATTATTGTTATGGTCCAAAGAAAAGGAACTCACTCCCCCCATTTACACATAAGAGTGTCAAAAACTTCACAGCAGACCACTGAGCTCTGAGGAAATCAAGCTTCAATTTCACAAACCAGTACAGTGATTTGGGTACATGTAATGTCAACTCTATTCCATTAGTACCTATGGAGGGTCAGCTTAAGTCCCAACATTGCACTGGGCAGACATAGAGCCTAATACTTTTTTTTTTATTAATTAGATAATTTTCTAAGTTAGGCTCACATCACTCTATCATTTGAAAGAATTCTGCCATTCCTCTTCCTTCTTGACCACTACCCTATGAAAAGCAGTAAGTTCCAGCAAATGTTGGGTTTCTGAAAACAAATGGTTACTCCTCCTTATTTCTCATCTATTGGTTCCTATATTCATTCTTGCATCAAACATTTCACGTTGTAGGGATGGCCCTTGATATGACGCAGTGGGGTCAGGGGAGGAAGGAGGGCTGTGAAAGTGAGGGCATTTATAAAAATATCCAGGGATGTTGCGCCGGGGTGGCTCAGTCAGTTAAGCCTCCGACTCTTGGCTTTGGCTCAGGGGGTGATCTCAGGGTGGTGAGATTGAGCCCTAAGTCGGGCTCTGTGCTCAGTGAGGACTCTGCTTGAAGATTCTCTCCCTCTGCCCCACCTCCCTGCTCATGTGCTCATGCGCATGTGTATGCGCGCGCGCGCGCGCTCTCTCTCTCAAAAAATACATAAATAGGGCGCCTGGGTGGCTCAGTCGGTTAAGCGACTGCCTTCGGCTCAGGTCATGATCCTGGAGTCCCGGGATCGAGTCCCGCATCGGGCTCCCTGCTCAGTGGGGAGCCTGCTTCTCCCTCTGACCCTCTCCCCTCTCGTGCTGTTTCTCTCTCTCTCTCTCAAATAAATAAATAAAATTTTAAAAAAATACATAAATAAAATCTTAAATAAATAAATAAATAAATAAATAAATAAATAAATAAATAATATCCAGGGATGTAATGGTGACCTAAAGATCTAGTGAATGTGTTGTTTTCCACTAGCCCATGTGTCGATAGCCCATGGAATATGGGCCTACTAGATGTAAATCTGAAGTTCTCTGAATCACTATTTTCCCTGTTGTCTTTCTTTGTAGGCATACGATGGTTTAAGCGCCACAACTACCCGCCTTGCCCGTGTGTGTGGAAGACAGCTGCTGGCTAACCCCATCACCTCTTCGGGAAACAGCCTCTTTCTGCGATTTCAATCCGGCCCTTCCAGACAGAGCAGGGGCTTCCGAGCTCACTTCAGGCAAGGCAGGTGCCTCGTGTATCTGTGTGTCTCCTTGAGGCACTGGCCATTTGTTTTTTTTTTTTTTTTTTTTAAGATTTTATTTATTTGCGAGAGAGAGAATGAGAGACAGCATGAGAGGGAGGAGTGTCAGAGGGAGAAGCAGACTCCCTGCCGAGCAGGGAGCCCGATGCGGGACTCGATCCAGGGACTCCAGGATCATGACCTGAGCCGAAGGCAGTCGCTTAACCAACTGAGCTACCCAGGCTCCCGAGGCACTGGCCATCTGCTCTGGAGGTCCTTTTTAGTGCTACAGTGACATGAGGCTAGGCCTCAGAAACTGGTCCCCACTTTCTACTTGACAGGTGACAATTTAAATAGAACAAAGGAACTGTCCAGTTGTTTATCCTTTACACTTACTCGGGGCTAACAGATGATAGCTAACTTCCTTTGGATCTGTGTATCTCTCAAGCAAGCTTTCAGAATAATACTTCAAAGTATTTTTAATACGAGAGTCACTGTAAAAAAAGTATCCAAATTCATTCATTAGTAGATAAACTATCTAGCATTTATCCAAGATTTTATGCTGGGAGGAGATACTCCATAAATGACAAGACTTGCTTGTAATGTAGAGTCATATTCTATCCCTTGAGGTCCATGGTGCCCTCATTTCTGAGTCCTGCCCTTGTCCACCTGAGCAATCAGGGTTGTTTTCCATTGTTTTCATTATTAAATCACCACTTCTCAGTTCATCCTACTCCACCTTTTCACCCATTGCCTTTCATCTGGCTATTCTTAGAGATGAACCCTTTATCCCACTGTCAGAGATGGAACCTGGAGCGGGAGGAGTTTTTGGTCAGCTTCAATGTGCCTCTGAGCTTTACTCAGCTGGTCCTTGTCATTTCAAATAAGTGTGGGCCATTTAGTCACTTAGTCGATTTAGGGCTTGCTTGTATCCTATAGTAAAGAGCCCTGCCTAGGGATGGTTTCTGGATCGAGGTGTCCCAAAGATGCATTGTAGACTTTGGAACAAGACAGAATGCATAAATCAATCACTCCCTGAAGAAATGAATAGTTTCTGAACAAATTTCATTTTTCATTTAATTAATTACTTATGGTTTGCTTCAGAGTAAACAATGTCCTCAGTAGGTCTCCACTGGATTATTATAAAGCCTCCTCCAACTCACCCACCCTTTCCCCATCTTCCTCGAAAGTCAGCTCACAAAAGCTACACTGTGGTCATGCCCTTGAGCGCTCCATTGATCTGTCCTGGCTCCGTACTGCCTAGGGAATGGAGCCCCATTTCCTTCAGATGTTACCTAAGGGCCCTGGAACCTGCCCCAGTCTTTTTTCCAGTATCATTTCCAACAGCCCTCAAGAGAGCCACACTTCAGCCAAGTCTGTGTAGTCGCAGGCCTGACCCTCCTCTGTGTCTCAGCCCAGGCCACCAGCTCTCTGGACTACTCTTCCCCAGCCCTGGTTCCTCCTTCAGCTACCATCCCATCTGTGAGACAGCCCTTATTCTCTCCAGACGGCCACAGACTCTCTTTTCTGCGCTGCCGCAAAGCTTTGTACTTCTCTGATAATACATAGCCATCCTTATGCAGTCTTGTTCAATTGACTGTTTTCCTAAAAAAAAAAGAAGTTGCCCATAAAGAGGTTATCCCTATAATTTATGAGTGGGTAGAGTAAGTGAATCAATAACAGAGTCTTGTTTGAATGATTCAGGCAATTCATAGCCATTTAATCTGTTGTTCTTTGCCACTCCCCACTTCCTGCAATTGAAGAATATTGTTATAAACATACAGTGCATTTCTACTTTCTCATGGTTTATGTGCAGCTTCCTTGGCAGAGTACTTCCTTGGCATGCATTTCAGAAATAGGAGAAAATCATTTATGTTTTTACTCATCAAATCATTGTTTTGTACAGTCTGTAGATATCAAAAGTACCTGACATGTGTGTGTGTGTGTGTGTTTGTGCGTTTCTCAGCCTGTGGAAGCTACATCCTCACCGACTCATTTGATACTATATCCTCTCCATTGTTCCCTGCCAAGTATCCAAACAATCAGAACTGCAGCTGGATAATTCAAGCTCAACCTCCGTGTAAGTAACAAAAAGAAAAAAGAAAAGGAATCCGGGATGGATGGTGTCTGTGGGAAAGTCCGTCTGTGACTCATGTTCTTATCTCCTTGGTGCTAACAATTGATGGGCTTCCTCTTCTTTTCATGGAAGTTCCCATTCCTGATGTGCATGAGAATAAGCATTTCCTAATCTGGTAGAAAAGTAATTTTTACTGTTTATTCTTAATTAAAAAAAAATTAAGGTTCAAGGCCTAACGAAGGGGGGAAAACACCTCCCTACAACCTTGCTGTATTGACAGGCATGCGAAATTGGGAGTGAGCAAAAATAATTGATAAATAGTTTTTGACACCTGTGACTTGAGTGTGGTGGACACTCAGGACAGTTGCTAAATGACCAAATGAATACTAAGAATCATAGACTGAAAAATTAATAACTCATAGTTTGGGAGTGCAATGCCATGAGCATATTGATCTTTGGTCAAAGTGGAAGCTAATTGTAAAACCTGGTCTCTGGTGCAATGCCCGTATTAAAAAAAATTCTAGCACAAGCCTGGAAGAAACATTTTAAAAGTGCTTACATTATTTTCTTTTAAAAATTATAGAATCTCGGGAGGGGGGTGGGAGGATGGGTTAGCCTGGTGATGGGTATTAAGGACGGCAGGTTCTGCATGGAGCACTGGGTGTTATACGCAAACAATGAATCATGGAACACTACATCAAAAACTAAGGATGTAATGTATGGTGATTAACATAATAATTTTAAAAAATTATAGAATCTTTTTTGACCTGGTAACAACCTGGTGGTAAGTATTACTGTCCATACTTGAGAGACAGAGAAAATGAGGAGACCCCCTAAGGACTCAGAGCAAAATACCTTGCAAAGAGGGTGACCCTGGGGCCATATGTATCCTGTTTCAGATGAGTCCTGCCTTTCCTTCAGTTTTTCAGGAAAAATTTATGACTTCAGACATAATGTAGGAAAGGCATTAAGTTCTTTATAATTACAATGACCTTTGTGACAATAAGCGAATCACTTAAGCTAATGAGGCCCCATTTAGCTAATCTAAAAAATGAAGAATTTGAGTGAAATATTCTCTACCACTTCTCCTAGGGATGTTAAGAGTTAACAAAAGAATGTCTTTATTGACATGCATATGATCTGAGGGATGGTGAAGTAATCCTTAGCCAAAGAAAGTTGCCAGCCAGCCAGAAACTAAGCCTTCCATAAAGAAGCCCCCTGCCTTGAGCCGAGCAGTTTTGCATGTAAGCATAATTTCTAATGAGTTGTAAAGCATTTAGATGAAAGATCTCACTGGTTCAAAGACATTAGTAGGAAAAGATCCTATTCTGAAGATTAGGGACCTTGGAAGAACAGCAAAAGAAAAATGCACCCAGGCACTTGCCATTCTGCAAGGAATTCAAAACTTTCTTTATAAATGACTACAAATCTCTAGGGCCCTAGCTCTGGCCTTCAAGTGAACCAGAGAGCGAAGAGAGCGAGGCTCTGCATGCCAGCGAGCTAAGAGTGTCTCATTTACAAGTCAGCAAACTAATCTATTGAGAAAAGTGCTTCCGAGAGGAACCCAGCAATGGCTGATATAAAAGGTGTAAAGACCATATATTCCAACAAGACACTCCCTGTGGTCTCCATGGAAGGAACATACCCAAGGGCCCTCTTATTTACCACTATCAGCATTTCAAACTCTACAGGCATTTTCAAAAAACATTGATTCTGTCATTCTTCAGAGGAACCAAAAGCGATGCTTCCCTGCTGGAGAACCAGCATAGTAAATGATCAGAGGTAAAATCTCTCTCCCTGAATGTTTTTTTTTTTTGCCAGGACTTTATACTAGTCTCCTCTCCTTTTCCTACAGTCAACCACATTACCCTCTCCTTTGACCACTTTGGACTCGAAAGCAGCACAACGTGTACACAAGACTTTATAGAAATTTTGGATGGTGATTATGATGATGCGCCCCTCCGAGGTACGGCAGCTCTCACCCCTTCTCCGTGGCCCTGGCTGGGTTTTATTTATAGATTGACATATGCATATGCTGTCATTCCAGGTTAGAACATTTCCAGTAGATACCAAGGGCAGCATAAGCCAAGTAAAAATAATTAGAGGGTAGGAAAGCAGGATTTAATGTGGGGTTCAAGAAACACAGCTTGTTCATATTCAAGGACATGAATGGTTTATGTATTTGCCTTTTAATTTGAAAGTTGCAGCTGCTTCAGATAGCAGTGAAATGTAGTCACTGGCATACAATAGCATTCTGTGAGAAATTTCTTGTTAATATATGACTAGTTCTTCTATTCAGATCGAGTGTTTCTTCTGGTTTTGTCCTCAGTAGAAGCAACAGAGGAATGAATGAATGAATGAATGAATGAATGAATGAATGAATGAATGAATGAAACAATAAATAAATAAAAGCAAAAAATAAAGCAACCCACACACTGGAATTCTGATTGTAAGGCATCCCCGTAAAATTAAAGATTGCCGCTATCTAGTTTCTGAAATATCTTCAAGTAAAATGCCCTCAGGTTATTTGAACTTTCTCGTGAGTGACTCATATTCGAACTTCGTCATACAAGTTTCTTATCCTGCACAAACTCCATCAGAGGAGGGACTTTGTTTTGCTCGCTGCTTTATTCCCAGTGGCCAGAACAGTGCCTGAGACAATAGTGGGCACTTGAATACTTTCTGCTGTATGCACTCCTGGTTGTATGACTTGGCATATTTATCTGTGAGCACTTGACCAAGGATGAGGGTATATTATTTAACAGACACTTACTTAGCACTTAACTTGTTCTGGGTACTATTCTAAGAACTTTATAAATAGTAACCCCATTAATCCTCATGCCCTTATGATAAAAGTTTCATTATTATTGATAGTCTCTTTTCTCAAGTGGGGAAACTAAGGCGCAGAGAACTCAGGCGACTTGTTTCAGGTTGTGCAGCTAGCAAATGGCCGAGCTAGGAGTTGAACCCATGTATTCTGGCTCCAGCGTCCACACTTTTTTTTTTTTTTAAGCTATAATACATTGCTTTTAAGCGTTAGCGCATTTCTTTGTGCGGGACCCTCCTGTGCTGGAGATTTTAGCACTAGTTACATTTGGAGCCAGGTATCTACACGTTTCTTACCTCCCTCTGATGCTCTTCAACATGTTTATAAATCGTCTCTCCTATACTTGTATTCATAGTTTGTATTTAATTCTCAGGCATTGTCTCAAACACCAACCCTGTTTTAAATTCTCCGAGTAGCGCTTTCTTCTTCTTAGCTTTGGTCTCTCGTGGTTACTAGAAACCGCAGCCTGTGCTACGTGTCGTTCACTGTCCTTGTCCTGATGTCATTTAGGCCGCTACTGTGGCACCTCCATGCCCCATCCCATCACTTCCTTCAGCCATGCTCTGACGCTGAGGTTCGTCTCTGATTCTCGAGCGAATTCCGAAGGTTTCCATGCCACATATGCTGCATCATCATCCGGTAAGATAAGGTAGCCAGTGGCGCTACCGGGTTAAGGGAAACGTGGTAGACGTCCTTGGTTTGTTATTTGGGACTGTTACACCTTCAGAATTGGAAGGCAGTTTCCCGAGATCACCTCTCTGACTAACCTTACTGTCTTCCAATTTAGATTCACCTACTTGTTATAAATTCTAGCAGTAGTAAACTCTGTACCGCATCTTCCTTGTCCCTTCATCTACTGACGGACGCTTGGGATATTTCCATACCTTGGCTCTTCTGCCTCATGCTGCCAATAGTGAGCTCTGGAAGGAGGGAGAATGGGTTGGGATGATCTTGGAATGATCAGTGGTCTCCTTCATGACGCGTCTGTTAAGGCAGCCCCTGACCGACAGTGTCCATTGGCATCTCTTATGAATGGACAGCACTGTTCTCCCATCTCCCTGGCCTCCCCGCTGGGCTCAGGCAGGTCTGGGTGTTGTCACCCGTGGCAGGATGGATGGTAGCATATAGGCAGGAGGCGAGAGAGGAGCCACCCAGTGCTGGCTCTGCCAGCCGGGGCTGTGCTTTTGGTCAGCTGCCGGCTTCCTCGTTATTAGCAGTTAAAAGCACAGGACACCTGGAAGATCTGTGTCTGCATTTCAGTGTTCTCTGGAGAGGGGAAAGCTGGAATACTGCCTTCTGTTCGAGGCCAGCATCGAAAATCATCCTGGGCAGAAATACTGAGTGGTTGTGGGATTAAAATATGTCTTTTATTACGTAAAGTTATAGTTCACAGCAAGAAAAGGCTTTTAGAAGAGAAACTACAGAGATTCCTTCTGACCTACCATATCCTGTGGCTTACAGTTTTCAGTCTTCACAATCTTTTCCTGATGATATATGACATGGATTTTTTTTTAATTGGAAAAGGAAATAGGATATCCTTTGCTGCTGCTAACAGCTCCTCCCGTGTTCTTTCTCCTTCATCTTACTGTATCTTGCATTCGGTCTTTGCTCTGGCACTGACTTTGTTTCTCTTTTCTTCCAGCTTGTGGTGGAACCTTCCACATGACTGAAGGCATCTTCAACAGCCCCGGCTACCCGGAAGTTTATCCCTCTAATGTGGAATGTGTCTGGAACATTGTCAGTTCCCCTGGCAACCGGCTCCAGCTGTCTTTTATGTAAATCCTTTTTTTTTTTTTTTATGGTGTATTGTTTCAGTGTGAATGAGTCTGCAGGAAGGAAGCACGATTACTGATACAATGGACAACTAACAGCATGTGTGTCCAAGCAACTGTTAGAGAACCTGGTAGGAACTTTAGGAAGTCTGTTTCCAAATTTCCTCTGTTTAGTCCTAGTTTGGGTTATAAATGGCATTAAAATTCTCTTGAGAATGGTTCTAGAGCCCTGCCTAATATTATGAGGAAGATATGCCTATGCTCTTTGCATTAATTTGTGGAATGTTTATTTTCAGAGGACAGTAACTGTATCTTTTTTTTAACTAGACACATTTAGAGTCTTCCAGAGAAATACTAACATTCTTTCTTCCAGCAGAAATCCCTATCACAATGAAGCCTTCCTTTCCCCATATACCCCAATCCATCTTATCTTCTGCTCTACTTCCAGAACAATGATTCTGGAAGTTTTCAGGAACTTAATGGTTGGTTTGTAAAATCACTGGTATGTTCCTAATTGAACTGTAAGACTGTTTGAATATGGACTATGGATATGGAATCAATAGTAGAATCCTGCCACATTCAGAGGGGTCTAGAATAAATATTAACAACAATAATGTGTTTTTCGAGAAGTAGGTAGTGAAAAGCACATGGTAAGTGACATGAGCCTTTTTGATGAGTCAGTAGAGAGGTTACCTGTGATATACTGTACTGGTAGGAGTCACTTAACGAATATGGAGTGAAATGATTTTGGTATTTAAATTGCCATTTTAAATTAAAAGTCACTTATTATATCATATCACATATTATTGGGCATAGTTTTGGATTCTAATTCTGTTTTTGAAGAAATAGAATACATAACTTACCTTTCAGAGAAGAGGATTATTTTGACGACACCGGCCTTATTCAAAAAAGTCTTGCCCCTTCTCCTAGACATGCCATTCTGTGCATCAAGAAAGGATTTTATTTTTATTTATTTATTTAAGAAAGGATTTTTAAAAATGCAAGAAGAGTCCCATTCGTGGACCACATGCAAACATCTGAAGTTGCTTTCTTTCAGTCCATCAATCAGACAGTGCCTCTTCATGGTACAAGTGGCATTGTGTTAACACAAAGACACCCTCTGAGTGCCTGGAAGGCAATGCGAGGTTAAGCTGCCACATGAGAAAGAAGTGTCTGTTCGTTTTTGTCTTAACTAGAAGCTTAAAGTTCTATATGGGAAGAAATCTATATATATATATAAGTTTCACCTGATATATATGTCTTCTTTTATCCAATAAGTATTTTTAAGCCCTTATTGTGTGCTCACATAGTCAGCACACGTGACTCACAGGCCAGATGCTTTATACATAATGATGAATAAAACAGGATTATTGTTCTTATGATAAAGTCCAAAGCACTTCACGTGGCTTACGAGGACTCCTAATTGCCAAATAACAAGGCTTCTTTCTTGGTCTTTTTCTAGTCTCTACCACATTCACATTGTTGACTAATCTGATGTTCAGTGAGTGACAGGAACTGAGCCAGGTACAGGGAATTTTTAAGACAGACATCCCATTTGTTGACGAGTTACTAATAAATTAATGCCAAGAAGCTATTTATTTAAAACCTAGAGATTCATTCCATCTATAGGGGATAATCATATACATGTAAAGGCCACCATTAGAGTTTAGGATATCAAATGTAAAATGTATAGCGCAAGGTTGATGCATACCAGATGGTCAGTGAATGTTAAATTATCTCACTCTGCCGTTTCTAAAATACCTTGTGTGGCAGTTCACGGTTAAATCCAAATGGATGATGCTGAGCTCTTTCTAGAAGATAGGAGATAAATACAAAAAGCTAGTTTCGTTCATTTTACTGTTGAACGGACACTAAATCCTAATTATCATATAGACAAATCTTAACGACTCAGCTTTTTCCTTTATTGTCCATAAGAAGTTAATTTTGATTATTTTGTGTTACTTGCCTGAGTTTTATTTTTAAAATAAATTTTGTAGAATGCAAGATGTTTCTCTTTATGTAGAGGATAATGAGAAGGGGTTTATGGCAAGGCCTGTGAGTTATTTCTGCCCTGGTCTAAACTGTATCCAGATGGGTGCTTGGAAACATGCATGCCCCTGGGTTGTGTGAGAAGCATATGGAATACGTCAAGTTTAAAACCACGGGGTTTGGATTGTGGACACTGTGGTGAAATTGAGTAAGGAGAAAAACTGGAGAAATTATGGTTGAATCTGTAACAAAAAGGAGGGGGGGGAGAAATAGAATCTAAAAAGGAGTTTTTTGTAAAATAGATATTTAAAGGAATTAACAGAAAATATATTTTATGCTTGCAGAGTGCTTTTCGAAAGTGATTGATCTTGGTTCAAGAATCAAAATGAGATAATGAGAAACAGTGATTGTACTATTTTTGTTCCCCATCATATTTTTACTAAGAGATCTCAGCCAAAGTATTTGGAAAGAGGGTAGATTTGCTTATAAAATGTACTGGCCTAAAACAAAGACTTCCAAGAAAACAGTAAGCTTTTTAAAAAGTTTAATTTGATTCTTGTATCATCCTACCCTCGTTTTTTAATAAAATGTCTTTTCTATGATTTGGCACTGGTTTATACCAGTGCAGTACTCAAACAGAAAAGACCTTCACTTAGTAATCTTCTGGACCATTGGACCAAACTTAAATGTACATACTGATCACGTGGGATCTTGCTAAAATCTACATTCTGATTTAATTGGTTGGTGGGTCCTGATTCTTCATTTAAACAAGCTCTCAGGCGGTGTTGAAGCTGCTGGACCATGTATTGTACTTTTGAGCAGAAAGGTTTAGATTTGATTTCATGTAAATCACCGGCGGAGACAAATGATCTCTCTTCCCTTCCTACTTTCTGAGAAACAAAACCAAACCAAAACAAAGCAATTTCAGCATATTTCACCTTATTGATAATGTTATGGGTAATGAAATCAAGACTGAATTTAAGTGCTAAACGTGGCAGTCATCCTAAATATGGATTCGTAACAATTGCTTGCCAGAAGTAGTTGTCGATAGAAACTTTGTATTACAAAGAGTAAATTGTCAAGGAAGACAATGGGGGTAAGGACAAATGTGTAGTCTGCTTAGCTTGAGGAGGATTTTTCCTGAATTCTTCTGCTACTAAGTTTCTGATCATAGCTTGCTGCTAAAGCTGTGTCTGGACTATCAATACAGACAATCTATATTGTAGTAACTCACCTTGATGGGATCATGAGTGCCACAGACTCACTGTTTGGCTAGAGACCTACCAAAGCTAGTATCTGGCTCGAGAAGCAATGGTAGAGCAAGTATGACTTGTTTGTTCCAGCCCTATGCTTGGCAGTGAATGCTTGGAAGTGTGCCTGATACATTTGTCCCATAGAGGGGCTTGAGGTGCCCAGAACCTCCAGACCGGTGGTCTGTCATCCTAATTCATTAGCTGAGACAGAGCCCCAGGAGAGCACTCTACTTACTTATCATGTGAAATCACAATGTTGAGCACTGACTGAAAAATACACACAGTAGAGAAGTAAGTTTTCTATTCTCGAGACCTTTTCTCCCCCCCTTTCTGACATTTTCTTCTCTATGGTCTTTCTAGATCATTCTTTCTTCATTTTATCTTGTCTTGCCTCTTCTCAGCGAAAACTCCCTCCAATTACTTCTGAAAAAAGAATAGTTTGCATACGCTTTCTCTTTGGTCTTTTTTTTAACCATTACATTATTGTTTCTTTAAAAATTAATTTTAGGGGCGCCTGGGTGGCTCAGTTGGTTAAGCTACTGCCTTCGGCTCAGGTCATGATCCTGGAGTCCCTGGATCGAGTCCCGCATCGGGCTCCCTGCTCGGCAGGGAGTCTGCTTCTCCCTCTGACCCTCCCCCTCTCATGTGCTTTCTCTCTCTCATTCTCTCTCTCTCAAATAAATAAATAAAATCTTTAAAAAAAATTAATTTTAAATTAATAAAATGTTACAGGGCAGCAAAAGTCCCCCTTACTTGTTCAACACAGAGTTAACTTGTATCTTGAATTGTGTATGTATCACTTCCATACATGTTTTTATAATTTTACTATACATACTATGTTATATGTGTATAATATGTATAGCATCTATATCTATATATCTCCATATACACTACATAGTATTGCTTTTTGTTTTGTATTTTATATAAATGAAATCATACTTATTGGTTGGACAGGAATTACATTGAATTTATACATTAATTTTTAGAAGGATCTTTATTGACTTTTCATATTCTTGAATTTGGAATATCCCTGCATTTATTTTGGTCTTCTTTTATGTCCTTTGTTAAACTTTCACATTTTTTAAATAGAGGTCTTATAGCTAGATACCTATTTTTGGTTTTTGCTGTTGAAAATGGCATCCATTTAAAACTTACAGATGTGACCTGGCCACCTTACCAAAAAATAATACCCTCCTTAAATTATTCTTTCCTCTGATCACTACCTCATTTTATGTCTACTTATTTATTATCTCTCTTTCCTTCTTGAATAGAAGATCCTGAAAGGGAGGAACATTCTCTATGTTCTTCATTGTCCAACCCCCATGATAGTGTCAGGCAATATAGAAGAGAGTAAAAATTGTTGAGTAAACATTGACTAAGTTGCAGTTTCTAAATTTTTGTTTGCAGGTTTAAGGAAACCCTATTTGTTTTTGCATATCTTATCCAGCAACCATTGTATTCTCTAGAATGACAAAGATTTTTTTTCTCTTTTCCACTGCTGTATCTTTAGTGCCTAGAAGGGAACCTGACACATTAAAGTGCACAATGAATATTTATCAATGAATGAACCCTCCTGAATATTAATTTACAGCTCCTCTTTTCCAGTTCTTACAACCTTTCCCTCTTTTTCTTGTCTTGTTTCCCTGGAAAATGCTTCAGTGTAATGTGAAACAAAGTGATGAGAGCAGGCTCCCTGTGTTGTTTCTGATTCAAAGGAAATGACTTAAAATTTTTACCTCTAAGTATATTTGCTGTAGGTGTTTTGTAGGCACTTATCCCATTAAGAAAATTTCCTTCTATTCCTAATTTTCTAGGAGTATTTATGATGAGCGGGTGTTGAGTTTTATCAAATGCTTTTTCTGCATTGTCATTGATTTTCTCTTAGTGTATTTTGCATCTATTTCTGTTAGTTGTGTGTACAAGTGCATGTGTGTGTTGAATTTTCTTATTGATCTTCTGTTCTTAAAGCTTTGTTAGTACAACTTGATTAGATTTTACAAATTTATGGATCCATTTTGCTTATATTTTACTTAGGATCTTTCATATATATTGTTAAGTTAGGTTGACCTACACTTTTCTTTCTTTGACATCCTTTGA
This sequence comes from Neomonachus schauinslandi, assembly GCF_002201575.2. Classification (NCBI taxonomy): domain Eukaryota; kingdom Metazoa; phylum Chordata; class Mammalia; order Carnivora; family Phocidae; genus Neomonachus; species Neomonachus schauinslandi. The sequence continues at coordinate 121,999,349 of NC_058407.1, forward strand.
CTGGCTTTGCTGTCAAGATTATACTAACCTCAACATGCTGGAGAATCACCCTCTTTTCTATTCTTTGTTGCAGTTTCCCTAAGATTGAAGTTGGGCTACTGATTCATTGAAGCTTTGGTAGAGTTCCCCTATGAAATCATCTGGGCTCATATTTTGGTTTGTGTTGTCTGTGCACAACTTTAAATACTGATTTTTGTTTGATTTAATGGATTTTTTTTAAGGTTTTTCATTTTTTTCTTCAACTAGTTGTATTATTATATTTTTATAGAAAACTAAGAGTTCAAATTTATGGCATAAGGTTTTTAAGGGATATCATTAAAATTTTAAAAAAATTTAATGTATCTGAAATTAAGTCCTTTTCTTATTAGTTATATTGCTCATTTAAGCTTTCTTTTATTACTGATCAGTTTTTTCAGAAGTTTATACTTTATTAGTCTTGCCAAAGTAATAGCTTTGATATTTTTATCTTTTCTAGTACTTTCTACATTTCTATTTCATTAATTTCAGATGTTTTGTTGTTTCTTTACTTCCCTTGTGTTTTTTTCTGCTTTGATTTTTTAACTTTTAAGATTAGACACCTAGCTCGTTTTTCTTAATATTTGTTCTTTTCTTTTATAAACATCTAAAGCTATTAATTTCCCTCTAAATATTGCTTTGACTGTGCTTTATAAGTTTTTTTAATACAGTTTTTAAGGATTTTATTTATTTATTTATTTATTTATTTATTTATCAGAGAAAGAAAAAGAGAGAGAGAGCGTACTCACAAGCAGGGGAAGCAGAGGGAGAAGCAGGCTTCCCACTGAGCAGGGAGCCTGATGCGGGACTCGATCCCAGGACCCTGGGATCAGGACCTGAGCTGAAAGCAGATGCTTAATTGACTGAGCCACCCAAGCGTCCTACTCTATAAATTTTAATACACAATGTTTTCACTCTCATTCAGTCCTAAATATAGTCTAATTTCCATTATGATTTCTTATTTAACACATGGTTTATATAGAAAGACATTTTGTTTCCAAATTATGGGACATTTTGTTATCTCTTTGTTACTCTATTCTAATTTTATTCTATAGTGGTCAGAGAACATGGTTTTTAATAGTTTTAATATTTTCTGAGACTTAATTTGTGGCCAACAACATCTATACATTTTTAGACATGTTAATGGGAACATGAAAAGAATAATTGTAGAGAATTTGTAGATTCAAATTACTGGGTGTTATAAAAAGCTTTGTTGTTGCTGTTATTGTAATTCACCATCTTATGGAAGTCACAAAAATCATCTGTTTTAGTCCTTAGTATGTTTGAAAAATAATTCTATAGTCAGAAACTGCTCCTTTAAAAGTTACTAATTTATTTTTAGCAACCAAATCCTATAGCCTGTTCTTAGTCTCAAATCTGTGCATCATTTGACACTCATCATCACTCTGTATCACCCTCTGTTTCATTTTCTCTCTTGGCTTTTATGACATGACATTGAACTTGTTTTTAGTCCTCTTTTTCACACTTACTCCTGGGTTTGCTGTTTCCCCTTCCTCTTAATATATTCAAAATGCAGGTGTTCCCCTAAGCTTCTGTTGTCATCTCTTCTCTCATTCTCTTTCTATTAATTATCTCCCACATGTTCATTTCTAAACCCCCAGTCTAGCCATGCTTTCAGCTTTTATCATATACACACAGATGATTTCCAAGTATAGCCCCAGCGTATCTTCTGAAGTCCAAACTACATATTAGCTCCAACAGATAGTTCCACTTTGGTAATACACCATTATGTTAGATTCAGCATATCTAAAAACAAAAATATATTTTTCTGCTGTCCCCAGTTACTATATTGTTATATTATATTGCCATTATATGTTACTGCAGAGTAATTTTCTCAAGCAGATCTGTGGTGATCTAATTTTACCACTTAAAATTCAAGTGTTTTTTTTTAATATGGTAAAAGATATATAACATAAAAAATAGCATTTTACCTATTTTTACATACACAATTCAATGGCATTACATACATTTACAGTTCTGTGCAACCATCACTACTATCCTCTTCTTTATTTCTCTTGGGTAGTTATCTTGGAGAGGAACTTCTGAGCCATTAGTTGGATGTGTATTACATTTCATAAGAAACTGCCAAATAATTATTCAAACAGAAATATATGAGACTTCTAACGTGCTTGCTAACATTTGATCTTGTCAGTCTTTTTCATTTTAGCCATTCTGATGGGTATGAAATGATAACTTACAGTGATATTTAATATACATTGTTCTGATGCCTAATGACACAGAGTACTTTGGACATTCTCACCCGCTATTCACCCAACTTCTTTTAAGAGTCTGTTCAAACCTTTTGTCATTATTAACTTGGTTATTTGTTTTTTCGTGGTTTATTTGTAGGATTTCCTTTCATATTTCAGATATGAGTGCCTCGTTAGATATATGCTTTGTAATTATCTCTTCTTCTCCCCCTGCACAGTCTGTAACTTGCCTATTCATTTTCTTAGTCACGTCTTTAATGAGGAGAAATTTTAATTTTTGATGAAGTTGAATTTATTAATTTTTTTAATCTTATGGTTAATGCCTTTTGCATTCAATCTAAGAACTATTTGCCTTCCCCAAGGTTGTAAAGACATTCTCTGTTTTCTTCTAGGAGATTTATGTTTCTGGATCTTATGTTTACATCTATAAGGAATATTAAATAATTTTCCATGTATGGAGAGAGGCAGAGGTTGAGGGTTTTTTTTTTCCCTCCATAAGGCTATTCAGTTACTGAAGCACCACCTGTTAGAATGATTTTCTTTTCCCCATTGAATTGTCTTGGCAGTGTGGATTGGGTTGTATTGACTACATATTTATATATCCAAGTTTATAAAACACTAAGGCCAAGTTCTGAAAGCATTCATTTAGCATGTACATGTTCCAGACTCTGTATGTTACTAGTGATAATCATGAAATAGATATCATTTACTATCTTTCATTCCCCCGTGTCATCATAACTGCAGAATATAATACAAGTTGAATAGGCCACATTTCCAAATACTAGCCTGTATAATTACAAATCCCATATTTATTCTGCCTTTTCAGAAATGAAGTACAGATACATTTGATTGGCACTTAAGCTCTGGCAAAATTAGCCCATCATACTGCTTCAGTTAGGTCTTCTCATGTTTTCCTAAAGGTACCCAATGTTCTAACCAAACTAGACCTCCCACAGATTTCTAAATATGTCCCACCTGTCTGTGTGTGTGTGCTTTTACTGACATGCATTTTCAGCTCACCATTTCTGCCTTAGATCCAGTTGATGTTTGTATTTCCATCTCAAAAAAATCTCTCCATCAAGCTAGCACTGAGCCTTACAATCAGATGTGATACCTCTGCCTCAAAATCTTATAACACTTTTAGATCTGAGGGCACTTAAGATATTATGCCTTATAAGATATATTTTTTCCTGTATTCTAGAATGCCCAATCTTTCCCCCTAGAAAGAAAACTCCTCAAAGGCAGTGTATTAATTGCCTTTGTAGTTCTTTAATAGGCATTTCAACAAATTTGACTGAAAGAAATATTTTGAGTTGGCTCAAAGATATTGTCGTGAAAGCTAAAGAAAGTTTTATAAAGAACAGTTTAACCTAGCAGATGTTTCAGGATAATCCCAAAGCTTATTCTATCAATTTAACCTTCCTAAAGCTTATTCTATCAATTTAACCTTCCTAAACTCTTTTTTTTTTTTTTTTTCCAAATTAGAACTTTCCGGTTGGAGGATTCCCGGGACTGTAGCCGAGATTTTGTGGAGGTCCGTGAAGGAAACGCCACCGGTCCCTTGGTGGGGCGATACTGTGGAAATGTCCTCCCCCTCAATTACTCATCCATTGTTGGGCATATCCTGTGGATCAGATTTGTCTCAGATGGCTCAGGCAGTGGCACAGGCTTCCAAGCCACATTTACTAAAAGTAAGTTGCTTCTTTTTTATTGATGTCTTCCAGAAGACATCCTATGAACTAGAAAGGATAACAAATTTCTTAGTAACACACAAAGTTAAGAATAATCCTGAACTCTATTCTCTTAATTTTATTGTATTTGTGGAATTACTTGATCTTGAATTTTATTATAAAAACTAAATTATATATGAATGGCCCACTAAGAGCAAGGGAGAGCATTCTCAATGACTCTAGTATTCTCTTTAAGCTCTAGTTTCTACCTAATATTATATTAAACTTTTTGTATGATATTTTTTAGAGCCTTCTGATGCATTGTAGCTCAGGTTTAGTATATTGATATCAACTGTATTTCATTTGTTCTCATCAACTCTATATTCTTCAAATTCAAAATATTTAGTATTATTTTAGGATCAAATTAAGTGCTCAGATATAACAGGGTTTTCTTCTAATAGAATAAAACATGAAGGGGCGCCTGGGTGGCTCAGTTGGTTAGGCAACTGCCTTCGGCTCAGGTCATGGTCCTGGAGTCCCTGGATCGAGTCCCGCATCGGGCTCCCTGCTCGGCAGGGAGTCTGCTTCTCCCTCTCCCACTCCCCCCTCTTGTGCTCTGTCTCTAAAATAAATAAATAAAATCTTTTAAAAAAAAAAAAGAATAAAACATGAAATATTTTTATTTTCTAACTTGACTTTTCCATAACTAGCTATTCTTCAGGTGGTTCCAATATGTCAATTTCCCTTATCAAATTTTTAAAAACATGTCCCATTCTTTTGTTTAAAAAAAAAAGTAAAATAGGTAAAAATTAGAGAAGGAGCCTGGTAATACCCCTTCGTATGTCCTCAAGTCCCCTGGGGGCTGGGAACCCCTTTTCACATGGGAAGTTATCTCCTCTTTTCACACCATGCAACCTTCTTAGGAGATGGAATTCCATTCACAAAATCACTGTTCTCCAAGGAATTAATAGATAGTACAGAAACCAAAAGGGAAGCAATATTTCTTTCAGTGTTCAGAATAGAAATCACAGTCAATTAAAAGTCTATCCTTTTCAACACCCCTTGCCTTTTGTTTCTTTCATTTGATTAAAGAGCTGTTCTAAGTACATCTGATTTACTACTCTGTTTTTCCTCCTAGTATTTGGCAATGATAATATTGTGGGAACTCATGGGAAAGTTGCCTCTCCCTTATGGCCTGGACGTTACCCCCACAACTCCAATTACCAATGGATAGTAAATGTGAATGCATCTCAAGTTATCCATGGTAGAATCTTGGAGATAGACATTGAAGCAGCACCTGGCTGCTATTATGACAAATTAAGGGTGAGTTTCTAACTACAATCAATGTTTGTAAATTTTGGCGAATTTCTATTTGCAAAAATAAACCCAAGTTACTGTCTATTCAAGCATTTGTAAATCACACGAAATGGTCTTCCCTAAATCATGACTGCCCTGTCTAGGTTACTGATGAAAAGGTAATTCTGGTATTAGATTTATTATCTTTGGATTCTATATCTAAGTTTGTTTTAGCATCATTGTAATTTACCTATTGGGCTTTGTCTATGCATGTGTGTATATCTTAAATATTTATTAAGTATTTATTCTACCTTATATCCCATTCTCTTGTGTATTCTTATGTTAGAGTGTTAAAAGTTTGAAGGATCATTTTAAAATAAATGAATAAATAATTGTGGTGGTTATTGCCATCCAGACATTGGTCATTGCATCAATTTCAGAAACACTATCACATTCTTTTTTTTTTTAGCCTTATTCAGGTATATTTGACAAATAAGTATTGTGTGTATATATAAGATGTACAACTTGATGTTGCAATATATGTATACATTGTGAAATAATCACCACAATCAAGCTAATTAATATATCTGCCACCTTGCATGGTTATCATTTGAATTTTGTGTGTGTGTGTGTGTGTGTGTTGTGTGTGTGGTAAGAATATTTACGATTTACCCTCTTAGCAAATTTCAAGTATATAATACAGACAGTATTACATATTACAGTATTAGCTATAGTCACATTGCTGCACATTAGAGCTCAGAATTATTCATCTTGCATCACTGAAACTTTGTAACCTTGACCAACATCTCCTTATTTCCCTCTCTCCCCATCCCCTGCAACCATCATTCTACTTTCTCCTTCTGAGTTCAACAATTTTATCAGATTCTCAAAAGGCAGGATTCCGTCATATTCATCTTGGGTCTACAGTGTCTCACATAGAATTCAGTACCTAATAGATGCATAGTATGTGTGGAAATCATTATTATGTAGACTGAAAAACTTAGCTTATATAGTAGCTTCAGTAGAGAAATCTATAACAATTTTAATGAACTTGTTCCAAATTATTTAGAAGATGAAGGAAAGGATAGGAAATGTGGTTGGATAACATTCATCCACATGTGCTGAAAAAAAAATGTGCTCCATGCTATGTGTTAGTAATGATCAAAATGTGTCTCTGTATACATAATTTAATATTTTAAACCAAATGAATAAAATTTATTGAGTACTTTGAATGTGTGTTGATCCCTTGTAAGCTGTGATTCTTTTGTTGTCATTTATTCTGCTTTCAGTTATCTGTCCACTTTCATTAAACCTTTACTCTTTCTTCTTGTTTTCTCCCTTTCTTTCTAATTCCTTCCTTTGAGGCCCCAAAGCATTCAGTAAGATCTATTGTTGTGCAACCATCTCGGTTCCTACTTTTCCACCCCAAATTTTACTGTAAATCAAATAACGAGCTATATCGCATAGAGCTTGTGTATTAACACAATTCTGCAGCAAAGATAAAATTATTTTAAAACACCTTAAATTTTTGTAATCATATTTTATATTTAATGGTGCTTCCTATTTGGACTGATACATAAAATGTTTACTTATTTTTTTCCTATTATGATGAAATTATAATAACATAAGGCAACCTTTCAGTTTTCGTTTTTATGAAGAAAAATAGAGGTAATTTCCTAAATTCAGTGCTCTATTATCAGTTTTTCTTTCTTTCTTTTTTTTTTCTTTTACATGCAGATTTATGATGGCCATGGTGTTCATTCCCGCCTAATTGGAACTTATTGTGGTACCCAGACCACAACTTTTAGCTCCTCTAGAAATTCTTTGACATTTCAGTTTTCTTCCGACTCTTCAGTCACAGGGAAAGGATTCCTTCTGGAGTGGTTTGCCGTGAATGTCTCTGTTGGACCTTTACCTACTATTGCTACAGGTGTGTTTGGTAATAAATGAAATTCTGCTTAGGGGCTGATATGTTTGGGCTAGTCGTTCAAAGGGTCTTACCACAACAGAAGCCAAATACATAAATGACTAAGAAAAGTAAGTATAGCCCTAAAGCCCTTCCTCCGTATGTTCAGGTGTTCTCTTAATTTCATAAATACTGCATTTTGTAAAAACCGTACATTTGCTTTTTAAAAATGTTGGTTTCCCATTATGTTTTTATTTTAATTAAGGATTTGATATCCATGAGGCATTCTATTTATAATTTTTCTTTCTTTCTTTCTTTCTTTCTTTCTTTCTTTCTTTCTTTCTTTCTTTCTTTCT
>NC_058407.1:122006832-122087604 GCF_002201575.2 Neomonachus schauinslandi
TCTTTCTTTCTTTCTTTCTTTCTTTCTTTCTTTCTTTCTTTCTTTCTGATAGAGAGGGCACACAAGGGGGTTGGAGGGCAGAGAGAGAGGGAGAATCTTAAGCAGGCTCCACACTCAGTGCTGAGCCCAATATACTCAGCATGGAGTCAGATGCAGGGCTGGATCTCCCGACCCTGACATCATGACGTGAGCCGAAATCAAGAGTCAGACGCTTAACCGACTGAGCCAGCCAGATGCTCCTACTTATAATTTCTAGAGATCCCTTTAGATATCTCTGAAAATTTGATTTGTAAATACTATGCGTGCTCACACACATACAAAAACACACATACAACATTATGGATCAACTAGTAGGGAGAAGTAACTGTGTTTCCTCTATATTTCATTTTAAATGTACTTTTAGAAATGCTTCACTTTCTCCTTATTGGTTGCAAACCTTAATGTTTCATGGTAAAATTAGCCTAATTGTTAAAGTTTTATTTTACTATGTTTAAGACCTCCTTAATCCCCTCAGTAAGCAGTGTTTGGGGAGACTAATTTTTCCTTAATAATTTGTTAAACAATTTTGAATGGCTTTTATGGGGTGACATAAAGGTTTGTCAGACATTTCTTGGAGGATATTGTCAGTCCTTGGTATAGAGTTGACCCTTGAACAACACAGGTTTAAAACTGCATGGGATTAAAAAAATCCACTTATATGAGAATTTTTTTCAATAAACACAGTCGTCCAGGGCTGTATATGTGTTTTCTCTTTCTTGTGATTTTCTTAACATTTTCTTTTCTCTAGCTTATTTATTATAAGAATACAGCATATAATACACATAACACACAAAATATGTGTTAATTGACTGTTTATGTCATCAGTAAAACTTCTGGTCAACAGTAGGCTATTAGTAATTAAGTTCTTGGGGAGTCAAAAGTTACATGGATTTTTGGGGTGCCTGGCTGGCTCAGTTGGTAGAGTACATGGCTCTTAATCTCAGGGCCATGAGCTCAAGTCCACATTGGGCATGTAGCCTACTTTAAAAAAAGTTACATGGTTGGCACCCCTAAACCCCTCATCCACAATCAACTATACCTGATTGAGACACGTTACCATAGGTTCTCATTGAAGAATATTCAAACTTTGAACTTGTTCTAAGACTACACAGATCCTAAAAGATTAGAGTCTATTTTTTTCTAGCTTCTTGGGAATTTGTATTGGCAGAGAAAAATTATAAAGGTATAATTCATACTTGTTTTTATTTAATGCCCCTAGAGTATTCTGTTCTGAGATGTTATTTTCACCTCCCTTACAAGATGCTACCATAATATTAAATATGAATTTCTTTCCAAAAATATTAATCTACTTATCTAAGAGCAAAGAACCATCAACAAGATTGCCAAATGTAATTTAGAGCTATCCATTTAATTCTGGAAAGCTCTCGTAAGTAAACTTGAGCTAAGCCTTTTTTGTATCCACAAATCTCAAGTTAGAAAAGGAATCACTTATTCATGCAAAATATTATATAAACAAATATAATTTAGTACTCAAAAAATGAAAAATTTTCTTCTCATACTTATGCTCTGTAATTATATGATTTAAGTGGATAAGCAAATACAGTATCATAAATCTCATTTTCCTCAGTCAAGAACAGGGGAAAAGGAGGGGCACTTGGGTGGCTCAGTTGTTAAGCATCTGCCTTTGGCTCAGGTCATGATCCCAGGGTCCTGGGATCGAGCCCTGCATCAGGCTCCCCGCTCCATGGGAAGCCTACTTCTCTCTCTCCCACTCCCCCTGCTTGTGTTCCCTCTTTCACTGTGTCTCTCTCTGTCAAATAAATAAATAAAATCTTTAAAAAAAAAAAGAACAGGGGAAAAGGAAAGTGAAAAGGTAAGAGAATTTTATAATTTACTAGGTATCTAGAACATTCTGAAAGATTCATTAAAACTAAAAAAAAAACCTTAACATTTTAAAATGTATTAATATATTGAACATTGTACCATCAGCATTTCTTACACATACATAGGTTTAGTTTAATTCAATAAACATTTATTGAGGATTTGTTATAGATATACCAAGATGACTAAATAAAGAAACAAAGATATGATCTCAACTCTCCAGGAGCTTAAAAATAATTGGGAAAAACAAAGTATTCATATGTCTGTTAAATAACAATATAGTAATTAAATTATTTAATGACAAAGCAGGTGGTACAGGCAGAAGAAAAGCAAGCAAAGGAAACTGAGCTTAATGTGACCTAGGATCATCTGAAGGAAATTAAACCTGTCGAGTAGGAAAACGTTAGTCAGCATATCAGTCAGGACATGTTCAGTTATGTTGCAGTAACAAATGATTCCAAACTCTGAGTTGCTGAAAAACAATAGTTTCTTTCTGGTTTGTGAGAAACATCCCTTTTAGATTAACTAGGTGCCTTGTCATCAGTATCATTCATAACACAGACCTGACATTGTCTGGGGCATTGACTGTGATCATGGCAGGAGGACAGAGAGCCCTGGCATATCTCAGTGTAAAAGTGCTCATCTTAAAAGTGACACAAGTCATTTTGCTCATAAGTCATTGGCTCAAACTGGTCAAATGACCTCATTCAACCACAAAAGTATCAGGATGTGTAATTTCACCATGTGTTTGGAAATGAGGATAAATGAATATTTGACCAAAAAGACTAATGACCCATCGTTAGTGTGACAACTGCCTTTTATAAATTCAAGATAAGAAATATTTCACATAAAGGAAAATCTTAACATTTGAAGACACTGAGTAATATTCAGCTCTTTCACTTGAAAATTGCTCTCATTTGTCTCTTTTTTCTTTACTTCTGTAGCCTATGTAGTAATAGGATAAAGGAATTAGGACGTAGTCCTGTAAAATTTTACACTCACTTCCTGGTGGTCCTAGTAAGATTCAAACATGTACTGATATAAACCTCTGGAATGGTGGAGTAAGGATCTCTGAAAATCCGTTCCTGTGTAAAAACAATGAGAACATTGTCAAAAGCAACTTCTGAGAACTCTGGAAATTAATCAAAACTTGCTACAGTCTAAAGAGTGTTTATTCAAGGATGATGGCTAAATCTCAGTGAAAGAGTCAACTTTCTGGCATCTTAATTCTCCCTATTTCCATCTCTCCCCTTGCCTCAGCTTTGTAGTTGCCTTTCAGTATCCTCACAACTATGGTAGTTGTGAAAACCAGCAGCCTAGCAACTATTGGAAGGGATAGAACAGGTTTGGAGCTATAGAAAACACCCTATTCCCTAGGAATTACCATTATCTGACCTATCTGGCAACTTCCTAGGAGAGCTCTAGTCTCAGGACTTGTCTTCATTTGACCTGCCTCAGAGGTTGTTCAGTGCCAATAGCTCTATCCCCAGTGTGTTTGTGGAAAACAATCAGTGGCAATTGTTTAACATCACAATTGCATGTGGCAGTGATACCAGCTGCAGGTAACAAGAGACTGAATAAAACTGTAAAAGAAAAACCTGGGGAATGAGATATTCATAGGGAGCTTTGGAAAACTCTGACATACATCTGGGAATCTAGAAAGCCACACACACATGCAGAGCTGTGCACATGTCCAAGAAAAGACACAAGAGAGCCCTAAACTCTTACCTCTATATGATCTTGAGGATCTGTGTAAGCAGGAAACAAAGTCTAAGGCAGAGTTGTAAACTGCCTGCTAGAGCCTTAAAGACATATTCCAACACACATAGATTTTGAATTAGCTATCATAAATATGTTAAAAAGTTAAAAGGAATCATGTCTAAATAATTAAAGGAAAATATGGGAATAATGTATCACCAAATAGAAAATATCAATAAAGTGATAGAAATTATTAAAAGAAAAAAACCCAACCAATTAGAAATTCTAGAGTTGAAATGTATCATAATTGGGGGGAAAAAAAATCCCTGGGGAGGCTCAAGGACAGATTTGAGCAGGCAGAAGAATGAATCAGTGAACTTGAAGATAGATCAATTGAGATTAGCCTGTCCGCTAGAAAGAAAGAAAAAGGCTGAAAAAACTGTACAGAACCGCAAAAATTATCAGTTATACTAACATATGTACAATGAGAATCCCAGAAGAAGAGGGAGAGAAAGCGGAACAAAGAATATTTGAAGAAATAGTGTCAGAATACTTCCCAAGTTTGATAGAAAATATTAATCTACACATCCAATCTCCAACATCCAAGAAGTTCAGTAAATTCCAAATAGGATAAACTCACTGAAATCCACACCTAGACACATCACAAAATATCAAAGCTGGAGAAAAAGTGATCATCTTCAAAGGACCAAGAGAAAGTGACCTATTGTATAAAAGGAGTCCTCAATGAGATTACTACCTCCCTTCTCATCAGAGACCATGAGGGCCAGAAGGCAGTGGAATGACATATTCAAAGTGCTGAAATAAAAAGACTGTTGATTAAAAATCCTTACCTATCAAATGTATCCTCCAAACTAAGGAGAAATTAAAACACTCCCAGATAAATTGAAAATTCAGAGAATTTATTGCTAGCAGATCTACTATACAAGAAATTCTAGTGGGAGGCCTTCAGGCTGAAATGAAAGTACTATAGCATGTTTTCACTACTACTAAACAGTAAGATAACGACATAAGTAAATATGAAGATGTTATAAATGTACTTTTGTTTGTAGATTTTTTATTTTGCTGTCTGATTTAAAGACATTAAGCAATGACTATAAAACTATGTTGATGGGTTTGTAATGTTTAAATATATATTTTTTATGACAATAATAGCATCAAAAGATGGGAGGGTTGGAATGGAATTATATTTGAGCAAAGTTTTATATACTATTCAAACTACTAAATTAATATTAATCCAAACTATACTGATTCAAATTAAAAGGCTAATTGTAATCCCTAGACAACCACTGAGAAGATAACTTAAAAAATATATAGTAAAAAGAAGAACAAGTGAATTAAAGTGGTATACTAGAAGACATATATTTAACACTCACTAGGATGGTTATAATCAATAAGACAAACAATAACAAGCGTTGGCAAGGATGTGGAGAAATTGGAACCCTGTGTATTGCTGGTAAAAATATAAAAAGATATAACCATTTTGTAAAACAGTTTAGCAGTTCCTCAAAAATGGAAACACAGGGTTACCATATGATCCAGCAATTAAATTCCTAGTCATATACCTAATGGCATTGAAAACATATGTCCACACAAAAATTTATACACTGAATGTCCATAGATGCATTATTCATAATAATGAAAAAAGCAGAAACAACCCAAATGTCTAACAGCTGATAAAACTTAATGCGGTATATCCACACAGTGGAGTACTAGTCAGCCTTAAAAAAGGAAATGAGCGAATGAAGGAAATACTGATGTGATGCCTGCTGCAATACGGATGAACCTTAAAACATGATGCTAAGTGAATGAAGCTCACCACAAAAGCTAATCACATATTGTATGAATATATATACATGAAATGTCAAGAACAGGCAAATCCATAGACAGAGGCAGAAAGCCAATTAGTGGTTCCCATGGACTGCTAGAGTGGAAAACAGGCAAGCTATCGGTGTTAATGGGTTTGAAATGTCTTTTGGAATGGTGAAGGTGTTCTAAAATGATCAATGATGGTTACAGAACTTTGTGAATATACTAAAACCCACTGAATTGTATATTTTAAAAGGGTAAGTTTTATGAGATCTACAGAATAGTTCAATAAAACTAATTTTAAACAAACTGAGTCAGAAATAAAAGCTGTTGTTATACATTTCACCAAATTGAAAATTATTTCAAGGCTGCCCAGATATAAATTACATGGTGAATAGCTATGCTGAAAAAGTGAAGATTGAAGTCCAGAGGATACATAAATAATAGTAACAATAGAATCATAATAGGGTCTTCTACATGAACTAACTTCATGCTCAACAAATAACAGACACTAATCAATAAATGGGGTGTGTGCAAAACTATGGTGAGAAAAGCAGAATAAAGTGTGTTTTTCTTACACAAAAAATTAAGGGAAATCACAGCTGTGTGAGTCAGCAGGTTTAAGAAAATATTTCTAGATTTCTTTGAGAACTCTGTTTTAATTAGTTGTTTCCTCTAGGTTCAGGTCCGCCACTTTAAAATGAACGTGCTACATTCTCTCCCATGGGAGGTATTTCATAGGTGTTATTTTTTCTTCAACAGGTGCTTGTGGTGGCTTCCTGAGGACAGGAGATGCGCCGGTCTTTCTCTTCTCCCCCGGCTGGCCCGAAAGCTACAGTAACAATGTTGACTGCATGTGGCTTATTCAGGCTCCAGATTCTACTGTGGAACTTAATATCCTTTCCCTGGACATCGAAGCTCACAGAACTTGTGACTATGACAAACTTGTCATAAGAGATGGTGAGAAACATTTAAACAAAACAAAAAACGGCCAAGTTTCAGCCCTCACACATAGTTACATTCAATTATGATAATACTTGTTTGCTGTCTCCATCCGTTTTATATGGAAGTTCCCAGATATCATGGTCAATGAAGGCACCAGAGTTGGCTACAATTTCTAAAGAAATTTAGGGAAATTGTAAGGAAAGTATTAAATGTTCTGTAACAAACGAATGCACATACTATGTTAGGGACAGCATTACATTCCTAAGAAAAAGCCCTGCCTTTAGCTTAAGTAGGAAGTAATGGTCTGAGTTTCCAGGTGGTGCTGCTTTCTTGATGAAAGGCCTTGGAGATAAATTTTGATATTTTAGACCTATGGCTTTCAGATCCAAGTGTGAAAAAGCGTATATAATTGCAATATATTCAATTCTCTTTGTCTACTGAATCTTTGGGTAGAATAGTCAGAATTAAGGGCTAACATTTTTGATCTTTTCCTCTATGCACAGGTGTGGTGTTGCAATGCAATTAGCGGCATAATACTAAGATGCAACATGTACAAAATTGTGCTTCGCAATTCACATGGCTGGAGAAGAGGAAAGCCCCATCCTCTGATCAGTGTTTCTCACAGTGCGGTCCCCAGACCCGGGCCCCGCAGAATCAGTGTCACCAGGGAACTTGTTAGAAATGCAAATCTTTCAGCCACACCCCAGACCTACTAAAGTAGAAACTCTCCGGATGGGTCCTAGATCTATGATTTAAAAAGCCTTCCAGGCGGGCCGTGTTTAGGGTGAGGAAAATAAGGCAGGATTGCGCAAACTGCAGGGTCAGATTCTACCTTGGTTTAAAATTTTGGTATTTTGACCATTTTACATTAAATTTTAATTTTTAAAATATTGCACTAAAATATGACTTATCTTGATTTCTAAGGTCTTTGGCCCCTCCCTGAATGTTGCCCGTGATGCGAGTACTTCACTTGCCTGACCCTTGTCCCTGCCTCCAGATGATACTGATAGTCTCTAAAGTTTGAGGACCACTACCTGCCATGTTAAAGACATTAAGACCTCACATGCCTAACTAGACAACAGGGAACATAACTAGGGAAGTGTTAAACTGGAGAACAGCCTCGGGGCGCCTGGGTGGCTCAGTCGTTAAGCGTCTGCCTTCGGCTCGGGTCATGATCCCAGGGTCCTGGGATCGAGCCCCGCATCGGGCTCCCTGCTCCGCGGGAAGCCTGCTTCTCCCTCTCCCACTCCCGCTGCTTGTGTTCCCTCTCTCGCTGTATCTCTCTCTGTCAAATAAATAAAATCTTTAAAAAAAAAAAAACAAAACAAAACTGGAGAACAGCCTCAAAGGAGCAGCTACTAAGAAGGCAGGCTCAGTGTTATTTAGCTTCCTGTCTTCTAAGAGATATGAAAGATACAGAATTTTCTATGAATTTCCCAATTGTTAGATTTTGGAAATTAATGAAAAATGCTTCAGAGCATATTGTGGACCAAACATGTGTTTGTTTTTTGCCCAGAGGTTACTCGTATGCAAGCTCTTGTCTCCCTTATCCCCTCAACCCTAGACTTTCATGAAGTACAGTTAGGAAATGGCAGAAGGGCTTTATTTTCCTTCTGTTGAGGCTGGGCACCAAGACTCAAATCAAACATACAAATGAGATGAGATGATAAATCTTATCTTTCCCCCCTTTTCCTATCAACCATCAGCTATTAGCACATTGCCCAGAGAAATTATCTTTTCTCACATCAAGGCATTCCTGTGGATGTTAAAATTTAAAACTTTTCACATAATGAAATGAGTGTGTCCTTGCACACATATTCTGAGTGTTCAGAATCTGGTAGAAACTTTAAAAAAATATCTTCAGTAGGTAACTCCAGTAATGAAGTAAATTATGGTTACTCTTTTAACATTCACTTTCTATTGAGTTGCTTTTTGTTTCACCAATAATTTTTCTTAGAAGCCTGAAGCCTGGGAGTTGTTTTCTTCTTCATCTGTGTGACCTTGCACAAAATACTAAATGTCTCCAAGTCTGCTTTATTGTCTGTGAAAGAGAGACCAATATCTACTTCTTGGAATTGTTATATCAGGGAACATAATACATGCAAAATTCCCGAGCAAAAGTCCTGGCATTTTATAGATGTGGAATTCAGAATTGTTTAATTTAGATTTCAATTTACTTTGCTAGAGATATTTTTAAAATAGGTTTCATCATAAACTCTTTATAGACTGGAAGTGTTCTTACTGAGACATAGAGCTTGGGAGCTCAGCAAATTGACTTATATGCCAAAACAATGACAGTGTTTTAAATTAGAGTGTGACCTATTGGAAGAGATTTTTATTCACAACATGAGTAGGTACTGAATAGGCTCATTAGTTCCTCATATGTTTCTTTACTCACTCAAGAAGTAGCTATTGAGTGCCGACTGTAGCGGTTGGTAGGTATTTTGTTCATTTGCACAGTGTTTAGTCTACATTTAGAATGAAATTTCAAGCCCCACTCCGATTGTTCATTCTTCATTCAGACAGGGTTTTTTGCTTCTGAGTAGCAGTGGCATATCACATTCTGAAGCAAATATCTAAAGCCATTGACCACAAGCAATAATACTTAGAGGCCACTTGTGCCATTGACCAGTCATCACAGGCCTTCAGCCTGTGGCCCTTGGTCCTAAGCGGGCTATGGACATTCCTGGGCCACCTCAGAGAGGGCCCTGCACCTTCCTGGGAGACCTGAGGCACTCTCTTACCTGCTTATTCATTTTTTTACAGGATTGTGATGATTCAAGACTGAATCCATTTTTTCCAGACCATGTACCAACAAAGTTTACATACCTAAGATTCCCCCAAATTGAGGTTCTGTGAAACTACAGCGGCCCTGGGGGGGGGGAAACAGAAGAAGGGGGGGAAGGCAAAAAAATAATTTTTTCAAAAATCAGTAACCCTTCTATTATTTATAGATATAAAATGTACTTCCTTTGTGATCCTAGAGAAATCTCATAGCATAGTTTGAGCATCTGGAGTTATTTAGCTAGTGTTTTAAATCCCTGTTGACTTCTATACTCTGTGCCCTTGGGCAAATAATATATCTTTCCTAAGACTGTTTCCTGTTTACAAAATTGAGATAATAAAAATACCTACCTAATAGTGTTATTGTGAAGATACAGTTTGATATTACATGTAAAGCACTCAAAGTAGTAATAATAATTGCTTGATAAATGTCAGCTATTGGTAATCTTGGCCTCGGTTTCCACATCTCTAAAATGAGGAGTCTCGAGTAGAAAGAGAATCACCAGACTACCCTGTAGCCCTGGTTCTTTACATTTGATTTTCCCCTCTCTTTAAAAATCAGGTTCATCCCTGCCACAATCCATATGGTAAAGTTATAGAAGGTTCTAGAAATACCTCAGCATTTACTATGGATACTGGGGGGAGAAACAAACCATCATATGGTTATTGGGTTATCTACCAACTCATCAGTTAGGCA
Organism: Neomonachus schauinslandi; assembly: GCF_002201575.2. Lineage (NCBI taxonomy): Eukaryota > Metazoa > Chordata > Mammalia > Carnivora > Phocidae > Neomonachus > Neomonachus schauinslandi. The sequence goes on from NC_058407.1 coordinate 122,016,665, forward strand.
ACCAATAAGTAATTATTTAGAGATAAGCATTGTTTCATCAGACAATCTGAGGTGAAGTTCAGAAAAGAAAAATCAGTAGACCCTACCCTGTCTCACTGAGAGAGAAAATATGCACCTATGATATAAATAACAACGTACAATAAACTTCAACATTTTGTGATATAGACAGAGAATAAGTCAACAAAAACAATTTGGGGCAAAATGTATAGCAAAATATTACAGTGAAGATAGCAAGTGCAAAAGGAGTTATAGAGAGAAACTTTTGAATTGTAAAAAACACAAAAATTTCCAGAGGTCAGAAACCCTGCAAAGAATACCTTTCAGGCGTCTCCTCCATATAGCTATGCCATTGCATTTGTAATCCCAGACAATACCCTGTTTTCTGAAGTAATTAACAATGAGTGAGTTTTAGATGGCGATCAATATCAAAGGGATTCGTTTTGCTGGTTGCATTAAAGGGGCACATTTCCTCATGTCTCATATTCTATTTTTAGAATAGCTTGAAGTTTATTAATTATTTTCCTTAGAGGGAGAAGAAAACCATGTGTTTTCCCAGCCAAGGAATCCAAATATTTTATAATTTCCTTTGCTCCACTCTGGCTTTGATTGTGGCTTTGTTCCAAGTTGCTTATATCCAAGAGTAGTAAAAAGGAAAAAGAACCATGAGGTGACCCAGTTGTCCTTTGCTTCTCTCCCTGGAGGGCACACTTGCTGAAACGGTCTTTTTTCATCCTCCACACAGGTGGACATAAGTGTGTTCTTTTAATAGCAAAAGGAATAAACCACATCAAACAAATGGAAAGTTTAAAAAACCCACAAAAACACAGTCACAACTAAAAAACCCTCTGGAGCTGAAGAGAGGGTCATATAAATGTAGCACACCTCTTGGCAAATGACTTTACAACATTAGTATAAGATCTGAGGCTGAAGTACTCTTTTACATACTTGACCTTCAGCCATCAGAGTGATTTAGCTGAGTCTCTAACATACATTACAGCACTACTCCTCCATAATTTCCCAACCTCCACGTACCCTGATTTTGAGTTTTAGTGCCAGGGAGAACTGTCATCCAGTTTTTAGAAAGACGATGGGAACTGTCAAAGGAGATTTTAACATAAAGGGTAAAGCAAAAGGTAGACAGCACGATTAGGAGCTGAAGCCAGAATGATGTAATCCCTGGAGTATCCTTGTATTTGAGAACCTCATGATCTCCTAGGATGGGTGATGTTCTGAGAAAAATGTGTGAGCTGCTTTGTCTGGGTTGCAAAGGATGGTGGAGGAGATTCTGAAGACACCGCATTCTGCCGCTGACACTTCCTTTCTTTGGTGTAGGAGACAGTAACCTGGCCCCGCAGCTAGCAGTTCTCTGTGGCAGAGAGATCCCTGGACCCATCCGGTCCACTGGAGAGTACATGTTCATCCGGCTCACCTCGGACTTCAGTATAACTGGAGCGGGCTTCAATGCATCCTTTCACAAAAGTAATATGCTCGTTTTTTTGTGTGTCACGTCATGTCATCTCACCTCATCATCTCTCTCTCTCTCTCTTTCTCTAACATACTCTGCTTATTTTTCACGTGGTTCTCTGCCCAGCCTCTGGATGGCTATCCTATGTTAGCTACTGAGTCTGATCCAAAAAACAGTGGCCAAGTGGTACATAAGGATCCCCTGCCTTCAGGTCTCTGGGTGGGACATCTTCCCCTCCCCCTGCCCAAAAAAAGGAGGTGTGTTCTGGTAGGCCCAAGAATGAGATCTTTAAAACAATTTTTCAGCCTAGCCAAGGGCTTCAGCTAGAACAGAACTAGACAGCACTTATCCATAACACATCGAAGGAAAAATAAGTCAGAGTAATCTTCAGTCTAAGAAATAGCCAAAGGAAAGCAAGATATCTTCAGAAAGCTCTTGGTTTAAACAACTCATTGGAGGGTTGGCCAGAAGAATTTTTTTCTCTTGGAATATAAGTTTGACGAGTCAGAGAATGTGCACAATACATGGGTGGCAATCATGTGCAGTATGATCGAGACTTTCAAAACTTGATAAAATGGGAAGTCCAATAATAAGTTTAAAGCCAAACAAGATTAAAATTAAAGAAGTAGTCCATGAAATATGGAATATTGAAAGACGCTCATGCTTTTAACCAAAAAACATAATTTTAAATTTAAATTTTAAATTTAAATTTAATGTCTCGATATAGACATTAAAAATTTATCTAATATTTTCCTGCACTGTTATATATGTCCTTTACAGAGTAGGGAGCAATGGAAGATAAATTATCTTCTTCACACTCAGGGAAGCAGGCTGCATAGTGGTTTAAGAGAATGGGCTTTGAAATTAGACTTATGATAAATTTCCACCTGTGATTTAAGTGGTTGTGTGAACTCGCTGCACTCCCTCATTGAGTTGCTCAGCCCCTGACAATGGGCAAATTAATGCCTGCTCCCTCCATCCACTCTCTTCTTCCTCTTCCAACCTCTCTCTCTCTCCTGTTCATGTGTCTGACAGATGTACGTGTGCACATATAAATGTACATAAGTGTGTGTGTGCACGTGCACACCCACATGCTGGACGGCTGCATGTCTGGAAGGTATTTCCAGTTTAACATGTGAAGCCTGAACTCTTGCTTTCCTACCCCCTTCCACCCTCCAAACCTGCTCATTCCACACTCTTCACCATCTTGATAAATGGAAAGTACATTCTTTCTAGTTGCTTAAGCCAAAAATCTTGACGTCATTCTTGATCCTTCTCTTTCTCTCATCCTGCGTCCTAACCATCAACAGATCACAATGATTCTACCTTCCCAATATATCTAGAGCCCAGCCACTTCCCACCTTTCTCCTGCTACCACCCTAGTCCAGGTCCTATGTATCATCTCTCCTTGGACTCAGGCAGTCATCTCCTTATTGGACACCCTGCCTGTGCGTTTCCCTGCCTGCCCCCCTTACAGTCTAAGTATCGCAGACAGAGCGATGCTTTTAAACTCTAAGTCAGGTCGTGCCATTCTGATGCTCAAAACCCTTGAATGTCTTCCTATCTTACTTAAAATAAGTCCTTTCAGTTTCCTGAATGACCTAGCCCTGCTTTCTTTGGGATCACTCACTGTTGTCTCATTAATTCTGACTTACATGATGTACCACTCAAGCCTTTACACCAAGTGTTTTCTGAACTGGAACCCTCTTCTCTCACAAAGCCGTATGGCTTGATCCCTCATTTCTTCAGGTCTCTGTTCAGGTGATACCGTAACACCGCAGCCTTCTCTAACTTCCCCAGACAATACTATGCCATTCTCCCTCCCCCTATTAACTTTTCTTTGTACAGTTTATCCCCATCCCACATATTATATATGTGTTTATTGTATGTCTTACTCATCTATAAAGTAAGCTTCTGAAAGTAATTTGTCTCTGTTGCTTATTTCTGTATCCTGATCTTAGGAGAAACCACAAAATGAGTACCCGGTCATCTGTGCTCAACAAATGGTTGTTAGGCTAATCATTTCTTATACTTTGGTCCCAGTTAGTTTCAAACCACATTTCTATTGCCTACACTTTAAAAATCCTCAAGAAAAACAGGAAAGCATAAAAATACCATTGTAAATGTCACTTAAATAAATTACCTTTGTTTCTTCTTGGAAAGGTTGTGGTGGATATTTGCATGCAAACAGAGGGATTATCACATCCCCTCAGTATCCGGAGACCTACAGTCCCAACCTCAATTGCTCTTGGCACGTTTTGGTTCAGAGTGGTCTGACCATTGCTGTCCATTTTGAACAGCCCTTCCAGATTCCAAATGAAGATTCTTCTTGCAGTCAGGGGGACTACTTGGTGGTAGGTCATGCTTGCTACCTTTTCTAATTATTATCTTTGCAGTCTTCATTCAAAAAACAAAATGGTGATTCTTCTCTCCTGGGACGTGAATTGATAGGACTTGGGCACTCCATCTCTCTCAATATGAAGGAATTTATGCAATTTTCATTTGTGTTCCTAGCTGAAAAATGGACCTGATATCTATTCTCCACCCTTGGGACTCCATGGAGGAAATGGTCATTTTTGTGGCAGTCATCCTTCCTCCACTCTGTTCACCTCAGATAATCAAATGTTTGTTCAGTTTATTTCTGATGCTAGTAATGGAGGGCAAGGATTTAAGATCAAATATGAGGCAAAAAGTTTAGGTAAGTATTTTCATAAAGCATAATGCCCATATTTTTCCTGCAGTTGCTTGGTCTTCCTTGTTTAAATAGATCTGAGGAAAAATGTGTGAAGTTTTCTTTTCTAAAGTAAGAATAATAATTTAACAAGAATAGCTACCTGTTTTCAGGTACTTTACTATATTCTTGATACATTCAGTATCTCATCATGGCTACTTTTTAAGGAAGGTATCATTTCAATTCTACAGATAAGTAAAATGAGGCTTAGATTTTTTCTAAGAGTACTTATCAAGAGAATGAATAAAGTAAAATTCTCCATAAGTATAAATTAAACTGATCTTACAGATACCCTGAAATTTCTTAGTCCTTTCTATTATACCATGTCTAATTATAAGTTACATTCAGTTATGGAAACATTGTAAGAATGATAATTACATTGTTTTATAATCATTTGTATGCTTTCTTTTAAAATGAACACATACTCCTCTGATTCTGTTATTACCCACTTAATTATATATTACAGTGGTGATCTTTAATTACCTTTGCTTAATTACACTTGATTAAAATTATATTTAATTCTGCTGTAATGACTTAATTTTATGACATTTATTTTTATATAATGTTTAATTGAATAAATAAGTAAATAAGCATAGTTTCAAAAGAGAGAGTAATGTTAGCAGAGAATAAATCTTTGCTTTCCCCCCCCAAATTAGATAATATGGATTTCAGGATAATCATAAGACCACAATCCCAGATTCCTGAGTATATTTTAAAAAACATATTAATCTAAATTTTATATATCTATATAAAATCTAATATAATCTAATAAAAATAATCTAATTTATATATCTATATTTTACTGCATATTCTCTAAAATATGGGATTTTAAAATGTCAGCATAATTTGTTTATTCTGGAAGAGGAGAAGAAATAAGGGTCTACCAAATGACACACAAAATCATCTAATAGCTTGGGTAGGTTCCATGATTACTGGGAATGTACTTCTGTTACTTCCCACTACATACAGCTCTGGCACTTGGAAGGAGCCTTTAAAGACAGCTCTGTGAATACCAGCACCATTACTTTATAGGTTGAGAGTTTGTTACCCCTCTCTATCTCGAGATCTGCTGAGCTGGGCTGCTGAATCCTACGTGGGCAGAATGTCACTGGGCACTGAGGCTTCATAGAGTAACAGTGCCTTATGTCTAGTGAGTAGACATCAGCTGGTCCCACAGAACTCTACTTTCCCATGATAGAATCTTGAGTTACAGTCTTAAATTACATTTTTAAAGTCAATATTTGGTGATAATTCAGGTACACTAAGGGTTTATTTATAAACGCTGTGATTCTTTTATTCCTTTGTGGACCCTCTTTTTGTATAAGAATGGTATGGCCATTACCTGCTCCCCATCTTTCTGCCTTTACTATTAGACTTAAAGTTCTTTTGATTTCAAAACCTATTGTCCATTCACAGATGAGTGGATAAAGAAGATGTGGTATATATATACACAATTCAGCCTTGAAAACAGTGAACCCTTGCCATTTGGGACAACATGGATGGACCTAGAGATTATTCTGCTAAGTGAAATAAGCCAGTCATAGAAAGACAAATACCATTTGATTTCACTTATATGTGGAATCTAAAAAACAAACAAACAAACAGACTCTTAAATATAGAGAACCAACTGGTGGTTGCCAAAGGGGAAGGGGTGGGAGGGGGATGGGTGAAATAGGTGGTGGGGATGAAGAGTTACAAACTTCCAGTGTCTGGAAAACACCTGGAAAGAGGCGCCCAGGGACCAAAGGAGGAATGGTGTGAGATAAAAGGAGGAGGAGCTCAGTGTCCAAACAGCTGGGGGACAAAAATTGAAAGGAGAGAGAGATGTGATCAACTAGTTTAAATGTTGTGGACATAAAATAAAGATGAACTAGATGCTTGGGTACAGGACTGTGAGGCAACCAGAGTGCTTTGATGGGGTTGAAAAGTGAAGGGGGAAGGAGGAAAGCGGGCGGTGAGAGCAGAGAAGGTGAGTGTATCTGACTTGAGCATGTGATGAGCGGGAGGATGTGAGGAGCAAGGTGAGAGTGAGGGCGGGGAGGGGACCAGGATTGAGAGAGAGGGAGAGAGAGAGAGAGAGAGCACACAGGGTAAGGGAAGGGCCTCCATAGAGCACGGTCCCTGAGGAGACAGTGGAGTGGGAGGCCGACCCGATGTACAGGAAGACGGTGTGCAGGGGAAGACAAAGGAGGCAGAGATGCAGATACATTTCTTAAGGGCGGTAACCAATTGAGGGAGTGTCCTCATCTGATTTCTTCCATCGTACTCTGAAGGAGAACTCCTTCAGTGGTGTGGTGAGGCTCCAGAAAGAGCAGGGGGAATAAGGGTTGAGGGCAGAGAGTCAAGTCTCACAGAGCTGTTATATTTCTGTGAGAAAGTAGGGTTGCTTGCAGTGTTGAGAGTGGAGGCACGTGTTTCGAGGCCTTGATTTCCGCAAATGGTTTGAATAGCATACAATCTTGATACTGGGTTCTTTTGCAAGGTGAGTCTAAAGGAAGGGCCAAGAGCAAGGGAGTTAAAGGCAGTCAGAAGAGTCTGCAGTTTAGGGGTTCAGAGACAAGAAACATTCTGGGTAATGGCAAAATTCAGGACCATAAGTGACTGAATGACAGCAGAAATAAATGTCAAGATCCATGTATCTGTGAGGCTAACTTATAGGTTCATTTCATTGGTGTTGTAAGCACCCGGTTTACTCTGGCCTGGATTGTATTTTCACATACTTTGGTTTTTTAGAAAAGAAGTGTAAAAAACCCATTTATCTTCTCCCAGAAACTGGCTAATAAATTCTCTCATCCCGGTTATCTCTTACTCTTCAAATGCATCTCAATCCTGAAGAAACATAATGAGCGAATGCCCACAGAGTTGTGCAAATATATATCTGCTTAGTCTTTTAAACATCAAGATCCCAGCTCCACATCTTTCTATTGAACTGCCCAGTCAGTGGGAAGTTATAAGCGCTACTGCATTCATGTGCTTATCTCTGTGGCAAATGTATACTAATGCTTCCATGATGTTCTGCTGCATGCACTGTGCACCAGAAGCATTTTGCTGGCTTTAAGGAAGAGAGAAATTTTCTAAGAGAATTTACAGTTGGGCAAATTAGAAAGTGACACACTTGGTAGCTCCCCTGATAGCAAGTTCAGAATCTATTTGCTTAAAAAGAGAATGAGGGTAAATCCAGATGAAAGGAAATTGAGGTTGGAAATACAGATAAAGAGACTTTAAAAAATGCCAGTGGGAAGTCTAGACGTGATGCTGTGCTCACCACAGGTGTAATCACCATCTGCTCCATACAAGGCTCTTACAATACGCTTGGCTGTATTCCCATGCTGTACCTTTTATCCCCATGACTCATTCCTTCCTAACTGGAAGCCTGGACCTCCCACTTCCCTTCACCCATCTGGCCCGTCCCCCCACTCCCCTCCCCTTTGGCAACCCCTAGTGTGTCCTCTGTATTTATGGGTCTGTTTCTGCTTTTTGTGTGTGTGTTTGTGTTTTTTAGATTCCACATATACATGAAATCATGTAGACTTGTCAAATCACTATGTTGTACGCCTGAAACTAGTGTGGCATTGAGTGTCGACTATATTTCAATTAAAAAAAAAAAAAAAGACATAAGACAGTGCAAAAAATAAAAAAAAAAAAGATAGTGGCATTGCATCCTCTTTCCCAGACTGTCGATTGATTTCACTGTGTTTCTCACCAGCCTGTGGGGGCAATATCTACATCCACGATGTGGATTCTGCGGGGTATGTGACCTCCCCCGGCCACCCTGACAATTACCCCCAGCACGCTGATTGCACTTGGCTCCTAGCTGCTCCTCCTGGAAAGCTCATAAGGCTGCAGTTTGAAGATCAGTTCAATATTGGAGAAACACCCAAGTAGGTCACTTCCATTTCCTTTTTCTCCTACTCAGACTTAGTATTCTCTAGCTGTCATGTTTGAGAATAATTTCTTTTCTCAGCATAGGAAATCTAAAAAATGGGGAAGGGACACGCATTACACCTTGAGCCTGAAAACATTGCCTGCCGGCCACTCTCAAATTAGCTGAGCAGGTTATGTACACGGACTTTGTCCCTCCTGACACCACGCACATCCTCCAAGAGACACTGAGGATAGCTGTTCGAGATTTATGTTATCTGTTCTTCCTCCCACAGGAAAAATATAGTGTCTCTGGTAGATGAATATTTATTTTCCCAGCCTCATACTCAGTGTCATAAATAATAAAGTGTCTGTTTAACAAATGGAAATTCGTGTTACGTGACACTAGGGGTCACCAGTGTCAGAGAAAGGACTAAGGCAAGTACCGTACAATTTCCCAACCTCTCTTTAATGAGAATTCTTACGGGATTACAAACCAGGGAGTAAGCCTTAACTGCATTGAATACAAAGAGAATAACCATACTGACTGAAAAGAAACCCCTGAATTTTTCTCTTCATTTAACAAAAGTATGTATACATTTGCAAGAATATGTGTACGGTACAAAACTTAGTAAAAGAGCTTTTGCTTACTATTTACGGGCACCTGATATAATGCCACGGTCCCACTCAGTGAGCATTAAATGGCTGATTGACTTTCTTAAGAAATACTGGGTAAATACTCGCTCACTTTTATGGACACAGAACATTCCAGCTGAGACTCTCCACTAGCCTGGGTGGCAGGGCTGTCAAGAGAGAATTTGTCTTTGTCACAAGAGATGTGCCCTATCATCACATGAAACAAAGTACTTCTTGTTTTGAAATTCCTAGGCACTAATTTGAGAATGACTTGTGTATTTGTCAAACGAATGCGGAGGGAAGACAAGTAAACATTCTTTTTTTTTTTTTTTAAGATTTTTATTTATTTATTTGACAGAGAGAGACACAGCGAGAGAGGGAACACAAACAGGGGGAGTGGGAGTGGCAGAAGCAGGCTTCCCGCTGAGCAGGGAGCCCGATGTAGGGCTTGATCCCAGGACCCTGGGATCATGACCTGAGCCGAAGGCAGACACCTAACAACTGAGCCACCCGGGCGCCCCAGCATTCTTTGATGTGGTACATATAACACCTGCGTTTTGGAGCCACTAATGAAAGAACATATTATGATTAGAAAAATATTATGTAGCATTCTCAAGCGACACACCACTTAAAACGATGGTCGTAGTGTCTTCTGCTACAAAAATGATGATTTACTATTGCTCTTGGAGAAAGTTGGTGAAGTCTTTATTTTGAAAATACGTCAAAGTGACAGACTTTTTTTATATTAAATGGAATTTTCTTTCCTCTTTAGCTGCACATCCAATTACCTTGAGTTGAGAGACGGGGCTGATTCAAATGCACCAGTACTTTCCAAGGTTTGTGGGAGATCTTTGCCCAGGAGCCAGTTGTCCTCAGGAGATGTGATGTATTTGAGATTCCGATCTGACAACAGCCCCACTCAGGTGGGGTTCAAGATCAAGTATGCTATAGGTAACAACATTTTTTTTTTATTTAATAAGAAAGTTATGACAGACTATAATAAATTACTTTAAAAAATCATACCATTTTTAGAGAAGTCTTTCTATCTGCCTAATTGTAATGATTGTTTTAGTGATAGAAATAAGTAAGGAATGTAAATGTTTAAAACCAAAGTCATTTATCAATTTAACATTTTATTTTGCTTTCCATTTTAAACCACTCTTTTTAGTAAACTTGAATATTTTGTATTTTTTCCTAACTTGTTTGTGAAAACATATCCAGTTAAATCAAATTTTTGTTTCTTTCTCTTATTATGAAATCTGTATAGTATCACCTTAACTAGTAAAATGGTTTACTATTCAAACATAATCAAATAGCTATATACAGAACGGTAACTTTGAACTCATCATTAGTGGATAATGTTTTTCCCTTATGTCTCTAGTGCCAAATCAGTCACTAGACAGAAACAAGTGTGTCTCCTCAGTGTTTTGATTTCCTTACTTTAAAAAATGAGCAATACACATGCATCCTGAAGATTTATTGTTTTATGGTCACAATTACATAGAATTCAGTATCTGGTGGGTCTGAACACTAACCAAACATATTTAATACAGTCAAAAGTTGGAAAGCCTACTGGTAACAACATTAAACCTACACCATAGGTTGTTTTATAGCCCGAGGCAAACTGTATATAATTCAATCTATCACATCCAGCTGATAAGGAAGAATTGAGTGGTAGTTTGCCAGGCCCCGAGATACCAGTTATTGCAGTGAAACGTTCATTTGATAGTTAAACCAGGAAGGCCAGGCATCACTAATCACCACTGCACCCCTTCCAGCTAAGCCTGCCTTCCATCTTCAGAATCACAGACACAGGGTAGTAGGCAGGCCCTACCAATCTATCAACTGGTTCTTGAAAGGAAACTTCCTTGCAACTAATAGCTCTTACATGGTGTCCCAGGAGGATTAATGTGATGTTACAAAATATGCCATTCAGTTTCCATTTCCCATTATTGAACTGGACTTGTGGTATCATTTCTCTTTACATCAATAGTAGATTTCAAATAATAAGGGGAACACTACTAAATAAACATTTTCAGAATTTTTAAAATGTTAATTGGCACCTAAAAGTTTCTGAATGTGCTGATTAAATTTAAAAAAAAGGAAAGAAAAATCTTGTAACAGAATATTGCTCTTTTCTGCAGCCCACTGTGGGGGAAGAGTGACAGGGCAAAGTGGTGTCATTGAAAGCAGCGGATATCCAACACTTCCGTATAGAGACAATTTATTCTGTGAGTGGCATCTCGAGGGTCCCTCAGGACACTATCTTACCATCCATTTTGAAGACTTTAACCTTCAGAATTCCTCTGGCTGTGAAAAAGACTTTGTGGAGATCTGGGAAAACCATACCTCTGGTCAGTGCAATATGTCTGCTGTCTTTTGGGGATGTTTATTTTCCTCATTCAGCCTCTGAAGTGTCCTCACTTCAAGAAAGGTAAAACGACGTCTGTTCTTTGCCTAGAAGTGCAGTCAGCTCTGAGCAGTGTCAACTTTTCTCTCCCTGGAGTCCGACTCACAAACAGTGGGTGTCCAAAGCCCCAGGTGTCATTATATAGCTTGTCCTTATAGATCATGCTGAGAGAGCACTGTATGGAGAAGGCATCCTCTTCCCGTTGAGACCTTCCAGTGCCATATGCAGTTAGTTATTTGAGGAGCATCCTGTCAAGTAAGGAGAGAGAGGGTAATGTATCTAGAAATCACGTGAGTTGGACACTCATCACTCTGTTGCCTGGAACCATGTCTTTAACCAAATGAGGTCCCTCATTGTGCTGAGATGTCCTTGCCCTAATTGGTTGCAGCTTTTGTTACACATCTTCGTCTATATGAGTATGTTGATTTTGTTCATGTTTGTCCTCCTTCTCTTAATAGAGGTTAACATTTCTTCGTGGGCAGGGTCTTGTCTTTCATTATTTTCTTTGTACTTGTAGAATACCTCAAGTAGAGGTGAAATGAAATCAGTCACGTGGACATAGACATACTTAATTATTTGCCTCTCACAGGAAGTTTATTGGGCAGATACTGTGGAAACACCATTCCGGACAGCATAGACACTTCTAGCAATGTCGCTTTGGTGAGGTTTGTCACAGATGGCTCTCTTACTGCCTCAGGATTCAGACTCCAATTTGAATCCAGCATGGAAGGTAAGTTCACTGATATGTTAACTATTTATATCTTATTGAGCACCTACATTGGCTAGACACTCTGCAAGGCACTGGTGGTACAGTAGTTGTTGAACCAAAATGACCGCTGTCTTCTTGGACCTCACACTTTAGTGGAGAGGCAGACATTAATCAAATAGTCACACCACAGCTGTGACACAGGCCACCGAAGAAAGTGCTTTGGATGATGTTATGGGACGAGAGCTGTACACATTCCTCATCTTAAGCACACTAGTGCATTAGCCCCACAGCTGTCAAAATCGGCATTCCAAATACCCTGACATTGGTGAAATACAGATCTTATCTGAAGAAACTGGGTAATTACTCTCATCTCCTGCATCGTCTGACTCTTGAGATTACTCCATCCATTGGTCCCCCATATTTCTTGGGCCATGATGATACAATGCTGCCAGCGAACTGTCATCCATGGAAACATGGATTAAATATTAAATATTAGAGACAGGAAGTGGAAACAAACATTCTCTATAAGTCCTCATATACACCTAGCAATAAATAAGAGCAATAATTTTGTCCAATGTGATAGTAAAGAAAATACTTTAGAGAACACTTCTTGTGGAAGGGATCATTTTGATTGGATTGGCAGTTTTCTTGGGTTTCTTCCCCTTCAGAGTGTGGTGGGGATCTACAGGGCCCTACGGGAACATTTACCTCTCCCAACTACCCGAACCCGAATCCTCATGGCCGGGTCTGTGAGTGGAGGATCACAGTGCAAGAAGGAAGGCGGATCACCCTGACTTTTAACAACCTGAGTCTGGAAGCTCGTCCATCCTGCAGCAGCGAGCGTGTGACAGTAAGTGTCCTGTGCAGTCAGGGATATTACATTCCATTGTTGAAGGAGTTTATTGACCTATAAATCATAGTCAGAAAACTAGGTCAGGAATATTCCCATCCATGCCTCAAACAAATCTGAAGTATTTTCGATAGAACAAAAGCCCAGTGAACTGCCATGTTATTTGTAAAACCTGTTTTAAGAGCCTATTTGTTGTCGCAACGTACATCAGGGTCATAGGTGGGATAAATTTTGAGAGCAAATGATCATTACCCATGGCAAAAGTGGGTAAACGGAGGAAAGTGAAGCCCGTGGGTAGCACATAGTTGAATAGGACCAAAGTCACAGAACAGTCACCACCAAAAGTTTTAAGCAGTTGAGTGGTCCTGCATAGTTACTGTTCTCTGCCAGAGGTGCTGAGCGACTCCTTTGGAAGAGCATGGGCTGCCTGCCCTCAGTGTTGCCAAGGTCAAGTGCTTTGGGAGATGCCGTCAGCATTCTTAGCTTCCCTTAGCAAAGGAAAGCAAAGGAGAGCCGTGAGTGGGAAAGAAGATTGTAACTGAAATGACAGCTATATATGTATATATATTGGATTAATTATACATTAATATTAATGTATTTCTCTACCCAACTCAGCCTTCCTTCCATCCTTGTCACCTCAGTCAATAACAATTCCAAACTTCCGGATGCTCGGGTCAAAAACCTCAATGTCTGTTTTGGAGTTCCTTCCCTCCCACCTTATGTTGCATCCATAATCAAGTCCCACTGGCTGGATCTTTAAAGAGATCCCGAATCTAACTACTTCTCACCAGATCCACTGCTACCGCCACCACCGCTGGCTCAGACTTAATTTAACGACTTCCGGCTGGTCTCCCTACCCCCACCCTGGTGCCCCTGCTGGGTGCAGCGGCCAGCGTGATGGGTTTAAATGTAAATCACATCATGCTGCTCTCCTTGAAAATCCTCTCTTGGCCTCATCATCTCACTCAGAGGGAAATCCCAAATCTTTACAGTGGCCCAACTGGCCCTACGGTATCTGCATCTGGTTTCAAACTCCCCTGCTCTTTTGCTCACTAGGATCCAGTCTCACTGGCTTCCTTTTGGGTCCTTGAATCTGCTAAGATGTTCGAAAACCCACTTCACCTGTCCTGTGGCCTCTGGACTGCACCTCCCCAATGGTCGCCTGGTCCACTCTCTCTCTTTATTCCCAGCTCTTCAAATGACCTGGTACCTGAGACGCTACGTTAAATAGATTCCACCCTGACCCATCCTGTTCCCTGCATTATTGCTTTCACGGCCCTTCACACCAACTGACATCCCATGTATTTATTTGTTTGTCTGTGTCTTGTCTGCTCCCACCACCAGAATGTAAGCTCCATTAGGACATGCTCTGCGTTTCATTCACTGCTGAATCCCCAGTAGAAACACTAATAATTGAATGAGTGAATAGCAGAAGTACTATCATTATCCTTTTTTTTTTTTAAGATTTTTATTTATCTATCTGAGAGAGAGTGAGGAAGAGAGAGCACGAGCAGGGGCTGGGGCAGAGGGAGAGGGAGAAGCAGATGTGGGGCTCCATCCCAGAACTCTGGGACCACGACCTGAGCTGAAGGCAGACGCTTAATGAATGAGCCACCCAGGTGTCCCTCATTATCCTGTTTTAAAAACAAGACACTTTTGGGGCACCTGGGTGGCTCAGTCGGTTAAATGTCTGCCTTCGGCTCAGGTCATGATCCCAGGGTCCTGGGATGGAGCCCCACATCGGGCTCCCTGCTCGGCGGGGAGCCTGCTTCTCCCTCTGCCTCTGCCTCTCCCCCTGCTTGTGCTCTCTCTCTCTCTCTCTGTGTGGCAAATAAATAAATAAAATCTTTAAAAAAAAAGACCCTTTTGTTTTCAATTTAATTGTCTCCTGTTGGGTAGTGAATTTCAAAAAACAAAACATCTTTGTATGTTAGTGTAATACTTCGTATTGCCCTAAAATGACCATATTCAAACTTCACAATTTGCCCCCAAGTTCTAATACCTGAAGGTATTATATATATAGATACAGATATATGTATATAAGATATATCTATAGATGTATGGTATCTGAGATCATGACCTGAGCCGAAAGCAAGAGTTGGATGTGTAACAGACTGAGCCACCCAGGCCCCCTCCACTGAATATATAGAGACAAAGATGAAGTAGAAAGAAATTAACCACTCCCAGTATACAATAGTTTGATACATTTTCTTATCTTTCCTTGGCAATGAATATATTATGCAATTGCAATAATGTGGCATAAATTCATTTGCACACTAATTTTTATCTATTTTTCTGATTATAAACATAATGGATGCCTATCGAACAGGTTTTGGAGAGTTCACAAAATAAAAAATATAAAAAATATTTGAAATTCTACTTACCCATTGCTAAAATTTTGATGTATACAACCGATTATTTCCCTTTTTAATTCTTTCCATAATTGAAATCGTATTGAATATAATGATTATGAGGAATCCTACCAGTAGAATTTTCACATGCCCTATAGGAAAGATAATATGAACAGTCATAGTTTCAGAACTCAAATAATAAAATAAAATTTACAGCGACAACCATACATTTTAAATCACATCTTACTTGTCATTTTCCCATCTCTGAATCATAGACGCCAAAGGCATTTACTTTCAACTCTTTTAGCTACTTCTTGTGGTGTGTCTGTCATTAATTCAAAATAATATTCCTATTCTGCTACTTCTTTATTTTTTGGTCTTAGGCATCATCTACCCACGTGCAACTATGAGAGATGAGGGTTTAGCTCTCTTCACAAGCCACCCCCACCACATACGCACCACAGGGCTACGCACAGCTCAGAAACCCCCAACTTCCTCCCAAAATACATACGTCACAGATTTTGTTTAAATTGCTCTTCATTGTTTACATTACCATGATTATACAGCTGTCATTCCCCACCTCACCACGTAGTGTGCTATGGTAGCATTTGCTTTTGTTTTTCTGATTAATAACAATAATCATGTCCTTTTCTACATTGAGTTTTTTTATGCACGTATCATTAATTCTTCCACATGCTTTCACTCCAGGGGTACGTCCCCACCTTGTAAAGTACATCTACCAGTTCCTTCATTTTCCTTAGCAGTACCCTTCCTTGAGCCCTTTTCCATCAGCTGCAAGCGTGATGCCCACTGTCATGTGGGGCATTCCCTTCCCCGTCAACTTTGCATGCTCCTTCATTCCTCTCCTGGGCTGGACACCTGACTCCATGACAGGTGCATTATCCTGTCTTGGTTCATTTCCTTTTCTGGTGAGGCATTTGTTCTTGTATTTCCATAAGGAAGTGGGCATGGATGATAAGGTTTATGAGAAGATGTATGCCTGGAATTATCCTTATTTTACCATTGTTCTTATATACTATATATATTAAAATATGTATTTGATATATTCACATATGTATATAAATATATTAATCATAATTTTGAAGTTTTATGTTGCTTCTTTTGAGATCCATTTCCTTCAGTTTCCTGTTTCCTTTTTTTTTTTAAAGATTTTATTTATTTATTTGAGAGAGAGAGAATGAGAGACAGAGAGCACGAGAGGGAAGAGGGAGAAGCAGACCCCCTGCTGAGCAGGGAGCCCAATGCGGGACTCAATCCAGGGACTCCAGGATCACGACCTGAGCCGAAGGCAGTTGCCTAACCAACTGAGCCACCCAGGCACCCTCCTGTTTCCTATCTATGTATATTGATTGGTCTCTGCCTTTTACCTTAGACATCTAAGGAAATGTCTAATGACCCTTGGCTGTTTATTCATATTTAAGAATGAAGTACTAAAATGCTGCTTGGAAGCTCTGTGTGCATGGGATTGTCAACTTATGGTCTTCACTGGGTTGGGGATACTTGACCATTTAATTAGGAGAAACTACAAATGTCCTATCTACAGGCCTTTTCTCCTGGGGAGGCTAAAGCTCTAACAATAAATTTCTTTTATGAATCTTTAATATCATGTTCACATTCTTTTTCTTTGAAATATATTTTTATAGGTTCAATGTTTTGTTTCTTCTTCACTCTGCTGTAAATAAGGGGATGTGGCTTGCCCTTTGTCCGCACTTCATCCCTCTGAGAACTTCTCACAAAAAAGCAGAGTGGGGGGGTGGAGAAAGAGAGAAAGAAAGAAGGAAAAAGAGAAAGAGAGGCAGAAAGAAACAGAGAGACATGAAGAGAGAGAGATAAAAAAGAAAGAAAAGAAGAGAAGAGAAAAGAAAAGAAAAGAGAAAAGAAAAGAGGAAGGGAGGGAGAGAGAAGGGAAACTTCCTGAGATCTATAGGTTGAGTGAAGGCAGCTTTAAGTGCACTGCCTCTAGATTAATACCTTCTCCAGCTGCCTGAGCATACAATTCCTGCAAACCTAGCTACTTATCTGACTCTGTCCAGAAGGAGAAGAGGCAAAGGTACACCCTCCAGCATGCACTACAGTGGGATATATGCCTGATTTTATTCCTGCATGTAGCAAATTTCAGAGCTTGTCCTGAATCTCAAATGCCTACTTCCTATCCCATTGTTTTCTGGGAGTTGTAGTTTCTGAGTACAAACATGAGTGGAGGAGGAAAGTGGAAATAGCACTTTGGTTGCCTCAAAAAGCAGGAGTTCATGTGATAAACGGCTGTCTGAACAATTGTTAGTCATTGTGATTCTAAGCTCAGGGCAGACACTGGTGCAAGGATAACCGCCATTGATCAGGGTTTCTGACATGTTCCATTAGCCTGCAGTTGCTGATAATCCCTTTTGATTCTGGCAATATGTTGCCCATTCCTGTTTTCAGTATTATTGTAATTTTGTCATCTTCTGTTTCCTTATACATTACTTCATGGCTTGGAATCAGATTTTTTTTAAATATTTTATTTATTTATTTGACAGAGAGAGAGTGAGAGCAGAAACACAAGCGGGGGAGTGGGAGAGGGAGAAGCAGGCTTCCTGCTGAGCAGGGAGCTGAGTGTGGGGCTCAATCCCCCCGGGGATCATGACCTGAGCCAAAGGTAGACACTTAATGACTGAGCCACCCAGGCGCCCCTGGAATCAGATTTTAAATTTAATTTTATTATCACTAGTTCTTTGAACTGAAGCAAATTGTATAACCTTTCTGAATTCTACTGTCTTAATCTGGAAAACATGGATAATATTATGTGTCTGAGAGGGTATTGTGCTAATTGAATAAAGTAATACAAGTAGGCTATTAGCAAAGCCTGTCATTTTGTTGGTGCTCAGTAAGTGATAGGAAACACTGTGTCTGGTCCTGTGAGTCAGAAGACACTTGAAACCAGAAGCCCTCACAGAGCTCAATTTAATGATCAATTATAGTAAATTAAAAAGCTCACATCTTTGTTATGGAGTGCATTCTTCTCCTTCGTATCTCTTAGTGTTAGACTCGGAATCATTATTTCTAATCGTGAGTGATTTAAATCCTTTTTTAAAAAGAGGAATTACTCAATCAGTCAATTATTGTTTAGTTACTTCTGGATCTTTCCTGAACTGTGACAACCAGGCATGCTGAAACTCCCTTGGTTTTGCACCAAAGTGGAATAATACTTTGCAACTATTATAACTATGTGCATAACTAGAATTATTGTTTAATATTTTGGAGCCAGCACTACTCTAACCCATTTTTTTAAAAATTCAAACTAATAAGAAAATTGAGACTTTGGATCTATAAGTACTTAGGAAAGAACTATTATATTGATATTGAGATTGGTTTTTTAAAGTTACTTTTCAAGGCATTTTAAAATATTTGAGTTACTATATGCTTCTAGTCATCAGAGACTAATATTTAAGCCTTCATTCCAAATATCAAAGGTGCCGATACATTGTTATGAAAAATGGTCCATCAGTGAGCTCTGTGAACTAAGATGTAAGTGTGTTGGCCTGTCTAATTTACATTTTGAGCATGGTTTCCAGTTGCAGATGGTACTGCAGTTTTTCATTTGTCACCACATGGCAGGAGGGCATTACTGTAATACTTTCATTTTAGTGAAATGACCCTGAGGCCACAGAATGTGCTCCGGGTAATATAGTGGCTTGTGGCACCGAGCAAGGAGCACATACTGTTAAGTAATTCATTTTAGCACAGTTTCCTTATAAGGAAGTGTATCCGGGCTGTGAATATAATCTTCTAGGAAACCCTCTGTCAGATGGACAGTGGGACTAAAGGTTAAACTGTTTTTCCAACAGATATTCAATGGCATTAGAAGTAACTCACCCCAGCTAGAGAAACTGTGTAGTAATGTGAACGTAAGCGACGCAATCAGATCTTCAGGAAATACAATGAAAGTCGTGTTTTTCACTGATGGATCCAGGCCATATGGAGGCTTCAGTGCTTCCTACACATCCAGCGAAGATGCAGGTAATGGAAGATGTTATAATCGTGGGCACTGCAGGGGTCCCACAGCTACGACCAACAGCAAGGAGCCATCTATTTCCCTTCAGAGATCAGAATTACACCTGGGACCTTCTACATAAAGCAAACATATATAACCAGGTAGAAAACCCATCCCAGACAGGAAAAAAAAATGTTCTGGGTTCGGAAAGAAAGCTGCTATTGTGAGTTAAAAACTTCTAAAAATGCTTTTGGGAGAGATTCTAGCTCAATTCCATGCAGTGCTGCCATTATTTTGGTTGCCCATTCCATAGTCTTTGGTCAGTTATTTTGTGCTTAATGAGATCTTCAACTTAGAAGGTAACTGACTCCCCAAAAGTAACTCATTTAATTGAAGATAGCCAGATTTTATTGTTTCTTAGTCATCCATCCATATACATATTTTTCCAGTGTAAATGAATGAGGGTTCACATTTGATGCAGAGTATTTAAAAGTTAAGTAAGATGGCCTTTCTGGTCTAAATATTCTCTTATTTTCTGGATTGGTGCCATTACCTAAGAGTTTTAAATTTTAGAAGGAGTGGAACTGAATATTTAAAAAACCTTTAAGTTTTTTCATTGATACAAGGAACATTCATTACCATATGAAAAGGGGCAAGTTCATTGGCACTCTGGTGTTGTGTTATCTGTTTGATCCAATTAAATTCTTGGGTCAAGTGGAGAATTGCTAATGAGAAGCCACTGAGGCCACCACTGGAAGTTAGCTATTTCTCTAAATTAAATATTAATGAACAATAGGCTTAAGTTGGGAGAAACTGGTGCAAACCCCTAAATCCACCTATCTACCCTACAGGAAAATAAAGGAGCTGTTTATTTTTATACATATTTCCAAACTCACAGAAATTTCCTCTGTAGTCTGCATGCATAAGCCAGCCCTTCACCCACAATCTTAACTTCACTTAGAAAAACAAATCAAAGCAATAAAAATCTTGCTGTTGTTATTTTAGTTGTTATTGCATTACTTGTATGTTCTGTTATGGCGTGAATTTCACTCTTACTTCTCTGTTGCCTTTTGTTTTCTTAGTGTGTGGTGGGTCCCTTACACATTTCCCTGAAGGAAACTTTACTTCTCCTGGCTATAATGGAGTCAGTAATTACTCAGGAAACTTAAACTGTGAATGGACGCTCAGCAATCCAAATCAGGAAAATTCATCTATTTACATTCATTTTGAGGATTTTTACCTGGAAAGTCACCAAGACTGTCAGTTTGATGTCGTTGAGTTCCGAGCAGGTGAGTTCAATCAAGGAACTTGTTCTATTTTACTTATCCACAGTATTGTTCTTATACCTGGAGGCCACCAATAATGAAGGGACTCATGTGGCTATAATATATGTACATAGAGTCCTAAAGAACTTTGGTCAGAAAAAGCTGTATTTCTGTTTGTACCCAGCTGAGGTAACATGCCCTATGAATGGTGAACGAGATGGATCAGAGTTTGCAAGTAGACTCTATGTTTCAATTAAGGTGAGGCTTACCAAGAGAGATTCAGCTTATCTGTGTTCTCTCTCTTTTTTTAAAGATTTATTTATTTATTTGAGAGAGAGAGAGAGAGAGAGTGAGAGAGCACGTGGTCACGAGGGCAGAGGGAGAGAGGGAGAGAGAGAGAGAGAATCCTAAGCAGACTCCATGCTGAGCACGGATCCTGACACAGGGCTCGATTCTATGACCCTGAGACCATGACCTGAGTCGAAACCAAGAGTCGGACACTTAACTGACTGCGCCATCCAGGTGCCCCTCATCTGTATTCTCTTGATGAGCTCACGTGGTCCCTTCAGTGATCTTTTACTACTCAAGACTTCTTTCATCACAGACTGGAAATTAGCGTGGTCAGAATTGTATCAGTGATTTCCTGAATTTACAGGGATTCTACTTAGAAATCAAAAGAAGTTTGCAATGTAACAGATGGAGGAGAACGTGGAAGCTACTTGGGGAATTATCCCCAAAAGAGTCAAGTTTGCCTTTGTTTTCATGATAGAAATGGACTGAGGTGTGCTTGGTAAACCACAGTTCTCTTAAGAATTTTTAAAAAAAAAAATCTCCCTTCATATAAGATGAATCCATTTTAGTTCTTTCTTGTAATTGAGTCTTGAGTTGTGGGCAATCCATCAAATTGCCTCCATTGTTACATTGGCACTCTTTTCCTGGTTTGAAAAAAAGAAGTAACAACATTGTAGGTCATCGGTGCTATTTAAGGTTCACTGAGTTCCATGTAGCTGAAAAACTTTAATTTAAAGGAGGCTGAAAGCAGGAGAAACTAACACAGTGAGTGGCAATATTACACCAATGTAACTAACATTGGTGACAATGTTCTAGGGCAGTTATTGAAATCAATGCTGACTTTGAGAACATGGTGGACAGAATTTTCAAGGAGAATTTGATAAAGTCTGTGGTCACAGATCAAGGGAATCAGCAGGAGAAGCATGTGGGCCCTCCTAAGTAGATGAATCTAAAGAAGACTTACGAAGGAAATGGAAGTTGTATTTTGAGAATGTTCTCCATGTGATTCTGATAAACCCTTATGACTGCCACCTGGTTCAAAACCACTGGCTTAAAATGTCCATCGACTGATGAATGGATAAAGAAGATGTAGGATATATATACAATGGAATATTACTTGGCCACCAAAAAGAATGAAATCTTGCCATTTGCAAAATGTGGATGAAACTAGAGTATATTATGCTAAGGGATATAAGTCATTCAGAGAAAGACAAATGTCATGATTTCACTCATATGTGGAATTTAAGAAACAAAACAGATGAACATAGGGGAAGGGAAGGAAAAAGAATATAAGATAAAAACAGAGAGGGAGGCAAACCATAAGAGACTGTTAACTACAGAGAGTAAACTGAAGTTTGCTGGAGGGGAGGTGGGATGAGGGATGGGCTAAAAGGGTGATGGGCATTAAGGAGGGCACTTGATGTAAAGAGCACTGGGTATTATATGCAACTGCTGAATCTCCTGAAACCAGTACTACACTATTTGTTAACTAACTTGAATTTCAATTTAAAAAACCCCAAAACATTGGCTTATTGAATTAAGCCGAGCAGCTGTTTATCAAATTTCAGTCAGTTAAATGCAATCTTCTCCCTATTTCCCCATTTCAGAGAGAGTTAAAGTACTATATTTTATTGACTTATAAAATCAATGATGTTAGTCTGACAGAATAAATAAAGAGCAGATTAATTGTGAGCTCTTGTAGGTGTTCAATAAAGGTTGATCAAATTACTGTGAAAAGTAATCTTCATAAAAATACTCAGCTCCAAATCTGATAATTCTTAGCCTAAGTACTGAATATCCTATTCATTTTAATTAAATTCAGTGAAGAAATCATTAAAATTTTAGATAATTATCACTTTTATCTTGATATATTTTGTCACTGTTGGCATTATATTTTTTACTCCCTAAAAAAAGGCACATCCAAGTGTTTTTTTAAATTAATTTTATCTCTGTTTAGGTATGCTAAAATAATTATGAAAACAAAAATTGGAACAAAGTGGCACCCACAGTAGAGAGAGGTGCCTATACTAAAAAAGCATGGGGATTTTTTGTTTGTTTTTTTTTTTTACCCTGTTGGAGGAACTCTTTCTTTTGCAGTTGACAAAGATAAAAAGGAACTTTGTGAAACATCTCCTACTAAATCAGAATTTCAATGTGCATTAATAAATACCTTGAAATGTTCTTTATTATTTGTTCCTACTGAATTCATTGAATATATTTCTCAAAAGCTATATAAATAATGGCATTTGGTGTGTTATTTTGTTCAGGTAATGCTGATGGGCCTCTGATGTGGAGACTTTGTGGACCTTCAAAACCTACAGTGCCACTGGTTACACCTTATCCTCAAGTATGGATACACTTTGTCACCAATGAACGTGTAGAACATGTTGGATTCCATGCGGAGTATTCTTTTACAGGTAAGACTTGTCACTAAATGCTCAAAGTCTGGAAATATCATAGATGATAATTTTTTTCCATAAAGATCTCACATGTATTTTGTGAGATTCACTTCTAGGTAGCTATTAAATTTGTTGCTAATGTGAAGGAGGTGTTCTAAATTACATCTTCTAATTGGTGTTGCCGATATCCAGGAATTTTTAAATTTTTATACATTTACCTCTAGCCCAGAGATTTTGCTATACTCTTATTAGTTTTGGTATTTTGTCTGTAGATTATCTTTAGTTTTTCTGTATAAACAGTCCTATCTTCTGCAAATGATAATATTTTTTTTCTTTCAGCCTCAAAACTTCATTTCTTTTTCTTGTCTTATTTCACTGGCTAGGCCACTGTCATGTTAAATGGAAGAGATGACCTTCATGTGAATGCCTGTGACCCTTCATTGTCAAATATATTGATTTCTCTTAGGGTTTTCAATAAATACTTCTTATCAGATTAAAGAAAGTCCCTTCAATTGTTAGTGTACAATTTTTTTTATTCTGAATGGATGTAAGATTATATCAAATGATTTCTCTCCATCAGTTGAGATGATTCTGTTTTACTCCTTTAATATATTAATAAGATAAATTATATATTGAAAGACTTTTCTCTTGTTAAGCCATCTTTTAATTTCCAGGATAAACCCTACTTGGTTATGCTGTGTGTTTTGAACATATTACTAGGTATTATTTGCTCATGTTTTGTTTTGGATTTGTATCTGTGACATTCAGTTTTTTTCTGAAAATGGAGTCCAAGACAGACAGCACTGCTCTTTGCTGTTTCTCTGGAGCATCAGAATTTTTCTAGTCCCCTTCACTAATATGACAGTTCTTTTAGACTCTCAACATTATGTAAAAGTCTCAACTCCATCCCTTCCTTTTGTGCCAATCCAAGGCCATATGTTCTCCTGCATGGTCATCAAGACCTCAGACCCTGACCTCTGGGGCCCACATCTTGGTTCTAGATCCTTTCAGACTGACATATTCTCAGTTTGAGATTACCCCTCAGAACATAATTATTTTTTTTAGATTTTGGAAAGCCTCCTTTTTTCTATGAAGTTTGGCTAAGAATCAATATATGTTTTGGTTATAGTTTTATCTGACATTTCTTTGTGTTATAATCAAATGGTTGATTTGGAGAGGGTGTAAGACTGATCAACCATCTTGCCAGTTGATTTTTCTTTATTGGAATGAAAGAAGAGAGCCAGGTTTCAGGAAGCAGTATTATTCATGTAGGAAATCAGACAATTTTTATGCTTTAAAGATATATCTGTTCTTCAACTTGCTATGCTAAAGTGTCCTTTGATAGCTGACTACAGACATAAGTGCTTCTCATCAAATGACAAATTCTTTAGTTATGGTATAGATCATATTCTTCAAGTTTGTATTTATTTTTACTGGCCTGTTTTTTTTTTTTTTTTCCCAAGAAAGGCAGTGTTATTTACTTTGCCCCTAGTCACAGTGTCAGCTATATGCACATCGAATTATTCTCCATTTGTGGTAGAGATTATCTTCCTTCTCCTTTGTCCTAAACATGATCCTATCTTCCCTGTGTGATTCTTTTTAATTCACACTATATGAGATTCTGTTTATTTCTAATCTTCTACCCAGTTTTACTTTGCCTTTATCCACTTTCATCTATTTTTTCACTGATTGCTTTTTTAAAATCATAAAGTATGATGGCTGTAAGACCTACTTCCTTTGGCTTTGCAGAGGTTTCTTGTTTGTCTGTTTGTTTGTTTTCTTATATCTTATTTAGAAGTTTACAAATCTAATTTCAGACTGTGGTGGAATACAGCTGGGTGAGAGTGGAGTGATCACAAGCCCCAACTATCCAGCCTCTTATGACAGCCTGACCCATTGTTCCTGGTTGTTGGAAGCCCCAGAAGGCCATACCATCACTGTGAGTTCTGCTTTTGTTCTAGAACAAAAATAACCATGTCCTGTGTGGAAACAGCGTTCTTTTAATAAGCAAGCAATTAGAATAGGCTTTGATTCTGCAATCAGTTCATTTTCTCCCCAAAATCTCATTAGAGTACAGACATCTGCAAGTATCCAGTGACCGAGGAAATCTCTTTTGCAAGCATAGGAGAAGATCTAGATAGATAGATAGATAGATAGATAGATAGATAGATAGATAGATAGATAGATAGATATAGATAGATAGATATACAAAAGACATTCCCATCCAGGAGAGAAGTGTAACCACGTTCTTGATATGAGTTGCCATCCCAGCCCACTGGACTGAAGAGGTCCCCCTACTGACTCCAGTTCCAGGAGAAATATCCCCTCTCTAAATTTCCAGTAGAACCCCCAATAAGGAAAAAGAGAGGAGGGCAGGGTAGAGTTAAATAAGAGACATAAATATAAAATTATATAAATTAAAACAAAATAAAAGGGTTTGTGAGGACCTTGTCTAACTTCAGGTAGCTAATCTCACTTACAACTCAGAGCACCTCATTATTTCTTTTTTTCTCCTGCAGCTTACATTTAGTGACTTTGATATTGAAGCCCATGCAGCCTGTGTTTGGGACTCTGTCACTGTCAGGAATGGTGGTTCTCCTGGATCACCCATAATAGGACAATACTGTGGAAGTTCAAACCCCGGGACAATCCAGTCTGGTTCCAACCAGCTGGTGGTGATTTTTAACTCAGACCATTCGGTGCAAAATGGTGGATTTTATGCCACATGGAACACACAGACATTAGGTAAAAGAAACATTCTCTGCACTTTTTAAATTGATGTGTTTTTAAAATTTATTAGATAATTTAATAAGTATGCATTTTATATCTACTCTCTGTCAGACTGAACTGGGACTGTTTACACATGTCATCTCATGTAGCAACTTCATAAGGAAGATGCAATATCCATAAAATTCTCCATTTTCTGTGGGTGGAAACTGGGGACAAATGGGTTGATAGTTTTCCCGGTCATGGAGCTATAAGTGATAGAGTCAGGATTTGAGTAAAAATAGTGGGGCCCAGAAACTCTGATCTTCACACTTCACCATGTTGCCTACATAGGCAAAAGAGCATGGCATAACCAGAGAATCAAAAATCATAGAAAATATGTGTCGGAATCACAAGTAGTTCAGAATATTTGGAGCTTGGAGGCAGAATGCTGAGTGGTAAGCTGAGAGCAGGAAGTTAAGTGGTCCACATCATGAAGAGCCTTGTCTTCTATACTATCCCTCGAGCAATGGGGAGCCATTGAAGAGTTTTGAGCAGCAAAGTGACAAGATTTGTGATTTAGAATGAATGTGTGGCAAAGTATAATAGATTTGATTTCAAAAGGGTAGCTTTTGAACCTATAAAATATGAACTTCACGGAAATTCCCAGAAAATATAAGAATTTGCATTGGAGGGGTGCCTGGGTGGCTCAGTCAATTAAGTGTCTGCCTTCGGGCTCAGGTCATGATCCCAGGATCCTGGGATCAGGCCCCCCCCCCCCCCCCCCACGCCCCCCCCCCCCGGGGGGCCGGCCCCCCCCCCCCCCAATCAGGCTCCCTGCTCAGCGGGGAGCCCGCTTCCCCTCTCCCTCTGCCCCTCCCCCTGCTTGTGCACTCTCTCTCTCTCTCTCAAATAAATGAATAAAATCTTTTAAAAAAAAAGAATTTGCATTGAATACTTCAGTCAGGATTTGCAGTATCGCACAGGGCAATTCTTTCGAGAGTCCGAGTTATTATGAAGGTTTTTGTGGAACGAGTCAAACTTTCTCTCATTAAACCACTGGTTGCTGTTGAAGTCACAGGGGAGTTTTGGTTTTCCAGGGTTTTAAAAGCAAAAGATGCAGGAAAGCTCTTTAATTTTACTTCATTTTGTTTTAAGTTCATATTTTTCCTTTTGTCATCTCTTAAGTACATATTTTAATAGTATAAAATAATTTGATATTTTCTTTCTTTAAATTTATGTCATTTATGGTCATCCATCAGTGTTTCAATATGAACGAACCAGATTGCTTAATGGAAGAATTTCCTCCTCCTCAAAATCATTTTCTCTAGTCCTGTATGTTAGAGTAAAATTACCAGTGAGTGTAGACTTGTATTCTCATGTGTTCACGGTAAAATAAAATACAGAACTTGGGATTGCTGGTTCACAAATACTATATAGCTTCAAGGGGAGTAAAAAATATTGCCATTGTTTGAAAACAGAATAGAAGTCTATCCTCTTTATGGCAAGGATTAGTGGCCTCGGGTGAGTTCAATATAAGTGTAACAAAACAGTAACAGCTGAAGCTTCCTCTGGATTCAGTTTACCTTACATTTATTGAGAGTTCTTGTCGTATACCTGCCCCAAAGGCCAGTGACTTATATGTAAGGAAAGAGAACCTGAAATCTCACATTTAGAAATGTGTCTCCTTTGAAAGTCTTGGGCTACGAAAGTGGTTATTTTCCTGTCAAACTAATGATTTTTCCATGACAATTTCTCAGGTTGTGGGGGAATACTTCATTCAGATAATGGTACAATCAGATCCCCTCACTGGCCTCAGAATTTTCCTGAGAACAGCAGATGTTCCTGGACAGTCATTACTCACGAAAGCAAACAGTTGGAGATCAGCTTTGACAACAACTTCCTAATCCCCAGCAGTGATGGACAGTGTCAGACCAGCTTTGTGAAGGTGAGCGCGCTTGTTTATTTAATTGGAGCTGAGCTGGTTTTGTGAACATAAACATT
Source organism: Neomonachus schauinslandi (assembly GCF_002201575.2). Classification (NCBI taxonomy): domain Eukaryota; kingdom Metazoa; phylum Chordata; class Mammalia; order Carnivora; family Phocidae; genus Neomonachus; species Neomonachus schauinslandi. The sequence continues at coordinate 122,044,334 of NC_058407.1, forward strand.
TAGACCAGAAATGACTCATTGCCCTCAAAGTAAGAAAAGGGCAATTTTCTTGCTGGATTTCTTGAATTAAAAATGTGAGAAATCTCAACTATTAGGAGTTAAAATTTGAACCACAACACACATATTGCCCTGTGACTTTTCATTTGCTAGTATGGAGGCAAAGTAACTTAAGGAGATTGTTTTCTGGCCTTATTACATTGTCATACGCACTTAGGGTTCTTTCTTTCTGTGGAAACTGAAGAGAGAAGGCCAGATTTTTTGTTGTTTCCTTCCTTCCTTCCTTCCTTCCTTCCTTCCTTCCTTCCTTCCTTCCTTCCTTCTCTTTCTTTCTTTCTTCTTTCTTTTTTCTTTTCTAGTAGATGTTCAAGGACAAAATCAATGTAAGGCCCCGTTACAGACAACATTTAAAGTATGCTATGAAAATTACAGAAGGCTAGAGATGTGGCTAGTGCCAGCCTCCACGGTGGGCCTCAAGAGCCCGCAAGATGGAAAGAATGTTTTACTCATGTAAAATTATGGCAGTGGGGCAGTCAGTAAGGCTCTTTTTCTCCAGAATTACAAATACTGCTTATGTGGCACTGACCTCACTTTTCATTGACTTACGACTGTGATGGCTGCACGATAAATTCATTCTGACTGTGCTATTTGGATCTCAAAAGTTATATATCTCTAAGAGATCTTTCCACCTTTTACTGGAAAAGACATCGGCCTTAAGTTCACATTGCCTGGACTCCATTCATATCTCTTGCATTTACCACCAGCATATTCCTCTGTGAGCTAATTAAACATTTGGATTTAATTCCTCAACCATAAAATAAAGAGAACAATTTGTCCTTTGGTAGGACTGTTTTAGCCATTAGAGGTAATATGATATAATAACGCAAATAGTGCTCAGTATTTGGAATGTGAAACCACCTAATGAATAGTAGTGGCATTTTACTGTTGATATTATTATTTTATATCATCTTTCAAATTATGTTTTATATCTAACTGATCTGTGCTTACTGGTTAAATAAAGATCCCATACTTTTATAAAATATGTGTATAACAGAACACATCTAATACAACTTTTCTTAATTGCTTTTCTCATAAAGCAAATGAACTTTCCCATGGACTGAGTAAACTTCAAATGTATAGATATATATAAAGCTTGCAAGTTCATCAGTTGTACAAATGGAATCTGAGAAGTTATTTAGGCCCATTTCTCCTCTTGATCACGTGGAAATCCCTCTGACATCTGGCAAAGCCAACACCACTGGCAGGTGGGGTCGACTTGGAGCCCTGTCCAAACTAAATGGCCTGGGAATCCCTCTTCCCCTGCCAGGTCTGAGCCCCCTGATTCTGCCAGGAGACACTGAAGAGGGCAGAACCAATAAGAGGGACCAGCTCCAGCAAGCAACCCTTAACCTCACACCTTATACAAAAATTAACTCAAAATAGACCACACCCTAAAATTTAAGATATGTAGCTATATGTTTTAGGGGGTAAAAAATAGCCCAAAGTTGTCAAAACCTAGAGATAGGTGAACATTTCTTAGACTAAACATCTAAAGAATGATCCAGAAAAAGAAAAATTGACAAATCTTACTTCATCAAAATTAAAAATCTTTTGCTCTGTGAAAGCCTGTGTGAAGAGGTTGGAAAGACGAGCCACAGACTGGGAGAAAAGATGTACAAACCACCTATCTGACAATAGACTACGATCTAGAATATACACAGAACAGTCAAACCCAACAGTAAAAATACAAAGAATCCAACTAGAATATGGGGAAAAGATTTGAACAGATATTTCACCAGAGAGGATATATGGATGGTAAATAGACAATGGAAAGATGTTCAACATCACTAGCCATTAGGAAAACTGAGACTTAAAACCACAATTAGAGATCACTACACACCTATCAGAATTCCTAAAATAAAGAATAGTGACAAGACCAAATCCTGGCAAGCTTGCAGAGAAGCTGTATCACTTACTCATTGCTGATGGGAATGAAAATGGTACAGCCACTCTGAAAATGGTTCAGCAGTTTCTTCCAAAACTAAATATGCACTTGCCATAAGATCCAGCAATTGCCCTCTTGGACGTTTATCCCAGAGCAATGAAAATTATTTTGACATAAAAACCCATATACAAATGTTGATAGCAACTTTATTTGTTAATAGCCCAAAATTGAATTCAGTGCACATGTCGTTCAACAGGTGAATGGTTAAACTAACTAGCACATACCTACCAGGGAATGCAAGTCCTCAGTAAAAACAAACCAACTATTGACAGACCAACCATTTGGATAAATCACCAGGGAATCACGCCAAGTGAAAACAGCCAATACCCAAAGGTTACATAGTCTCTTGTTCCATTTACGTAATATTTTTGAAATCACAATAGTTAGAAATGGAGGACAGCCATAGGTTAGAAAGATGGGGGTGTGGGAGTGAGTTGTGTATGATTATAAAGGGGCAACTCTAGGGACCCTTATGGTGTTGGGACTCTTCATCATCTTGAACATGGTGGTACATAACCAAATACACACACACACGTGCAAGTACAAGTAAAACTGAGAAATTGATTAAGATCAGTGGACTACATCAATGCCAACATCCTGGTTATGTTATTATACTATAATTTTGCAAAATGTCAATTTTGGGGGACACTGGGGAACATGTACAAGGGATTTCTCTAGATGATACCTTATAACTGCATGTGAATCTGTAGGTATCTTAATAAGCAATAATTTTTTTAAAAATTTAATGACAAAATATCATGTGCAGCCAGGCTAAATTATGCAAAACCTTAAGAAAAGTCAGAAAGTTTTTTACTTAATGACAACTTCATGACATTCTATAGGTCCAATATGGTTTTGATGAGTGCTGGGTTATATAGGCAATGAAACGAGCTCTTGGCTGACAAGGCAGCAGTGAATATTGACTAACTCTTTACCATTATTTTCATTACAACACTTATGTTCCTGGGCCAAAAGGTAGGATGTCAGATCCATAATTAATGACTTCAGGAAAGTATAAGTACTTGATCATTCTTGATCATTCAAGTTCTTAATTAAAGCACTTGAGATTCTTTATGAAAAGTTTTAGCTGTCACTTTGCCTTTTGGGTAATGTTGTAAAAATAGATATCTATCTCTCAGTAAGGCATATGTATAATTTTTAAAAATCTGAATAGAAAATTTCTGTAAACTATTTTCCTGGATAGTTAAGGGGGTGGTGGGGGGGGACTTAATGGGGATATTATAGAAATTTGGAAGTGTGTGTTTCTTTCCTGACACTTTTTTGAATTTAGGTATTTGGCAGAATATCTGTGCCTTTGTTCTTAGTAGCGCCCATGACAGACCCCTCCTGTATCTAATAAATGACAAACATCATTCGACTTCAGTAATATAACTAAAAGCTGGATACCCAGTGTTTGAAAATCATTGGAAATGATACGGCTTTAAAGAACTGAGAAATAGTAAATCAGCACTATGAATCAGTGCTATTTCAGACCTCTTCCTATGGACTGATCTGCCCACAGAAATGTTTTTAGTGGCTTGCTATTTTATTGCTTTCTTTGAGGAATATTCTTGAAAATGATATGTTCAAGTAAGTAATTTAATAGAATTTGATGTGAAGAAATGTTGAATAGTGAAGTAAGACTAGTCCAAACCCATTTAATCTTCTTGGGCTACATAATTCTTAGTTAGGGGTGGGGATGGGGCTTGTCCTGTGCATTATAGGATGTTCAGAGTTTCCTTGGCCCCTACCCACTACACACCACCCCCCACACCAAATATTGCCATCAAAAATGCCTCCAGACATTGCCAAATGTCCGCTGGGGAAGGCACAATTGCTCCTGGTTGAGACTCACTCAGCTAGGTGGGTCTTCCCTGGTTAAACCTGTTGAATGGTCTCTTTTCTCCAGTAATGTGTATGTATTACATACTATCAATATTTTCCTCGAGTGACTCCACATTTTAGATGCATGATCTCGTGCTTGAATGACTACAAAATTCTCCTAGCTGATCTCCGGGCATCCTCTCTTCTTCCTATTTTCCACGTTGTAATGATTTCCAAAAACCAAGTGTCCTAGAGCCCTAAGTTTTCCGGTGGCCCCTCGCCATTTTAGGACAGTGGTCAGATCTCCAACATGCTCCGAGGCTCGCAGGGACTCTGCAACCTCCCTCACAACTGGCAACTTAACTCAGTTCCACTCCATCCTTTGCAGTAGCTGCACCCCTTCCTGCCACAGAGGCCTCCTCAGGCAGGCACGCCCTCCCCAGACCAGGTAAAGCCCCCTGTTGTGTACTCTCAATAGCTCCAATACTGCTCCTTTCATAGTTGTAACTTTGCATTTAAATTTGTGATTCTACGAGTAATATTTTTCTCTCTGGTTAGGCTGGTTAGGATTGGCTTGCTGTGGAATTCTAATGCTCACGGTTTATTCCTCGGCAACTACTTTTCAAATGGGTTTATGAGTTGCTTCTTTTAAAGCGGCTGGACCAATTAAATGACAGCCTAAGTCTAACTTGGGAGTTGCCAACCCAGTTTTTAGTAAATAGCACATCGTGGCCGAATCTCATCCTTTTTCAAAATGAACACTGCCAGGAGGTCCTCTATGATTTATTCCAATTCATGCTAATTGCGTATCTGCTTGGAATTCATGTCCATTTTCCTCATGCTCTACAAATAAATTGATTTCCACAGGCTTCTTCTTGGTAAATGTTGTCCACTTACAACCCACAGTGTGCCATCCACCCGGGGGACAAAGGGTGAGCCTCACACATCACTGCTCTCTGCCTCCCTTGCCACCTAGTAATCTTAGTTAGATCAGGCCAAGTAGGAGAAGGTAAGAGGAAAATGAGTGGTAGTTGATTTCTCTTCAAAACTACTGCCTAGTTACACAAAAATGAACACAGTCTCCTTGGAAGAGTCAAGAATGGGAGATGCTGTTAAAAAGCAGCTTAAACACACTATTCTCAAAAGAAAATATTACCGATTTGAGTGCGTTTTATTTACTATCGTGTTTAGGTCTATACACGCCCGAATTCCATTATTTTCCAGCCTAAGCACATTAAGCTGTGGACAGGGGAAAACCTCAAGCATTAAGTCATGTTTATGGCTCTTCTAGGTGTGGGCAGGGACTGAGGAAGTCAACAAAGCCCTGTTAGCGACAAGCTGTGGGAACGTGGCTCCAGCTTCCATCCTCACACCGAGAAATGCGTTCACAGCCGTGTTCCAGTCTCAGGAAACCCCGGCTCAGGGCTTCTCTGCTTCCTTTGTGAGCCGTAAGTAGCCCCCCCAAAACAGACCAGGACGTCCTTGAGAGGGTGGGGCTGCCACAGGCAGGCTTGCAGCAGAGCGGGGGGCTGCACCAAGGTTGATTGGAACCGGGGGTCCCAGGGGTGGGGGGAGAGTGGGGGCCGGTCACCTGATCCCGAGAGTACACCCTTCCTTCAAAAAGCAGTGAGAGTGGAACCGAATTCAATGGTAGGCCAATTGAGAGATGACAGAGAGGGCCTGAGTGCCACTGGTGGACATCTAAAACTAAGCCTAAAACCCGGAGTGGACAGGAATTAGGCAGAAGCCCAAGATGCTGCTAATTAGTAGACGATCAGCGTGCCTGGTGAGCAGCACCTTGACCTCCTGCATCGAAATCACCGGGGCTTTCAGAACCCACCAATTGCTTGTCAAGCCTCACTCGACCCACCTGAACTCCCAGTTTCCCCAAGTGGGGCCTTCCACACAGACGATTCTCAAAGTCAGTAGACTTTAGAAGCCACTTTCTCCAGGATTTTCTCTTCCTTCTCCAGTTACTGCTCACAGACTAGATTCGTGGGAAATGTAGCAGGTTTCAAGTCTGAGAAGCAAAGATGGGTGCCTGTTGGCTGCGTTCAGTCGAGTAGCCACTCATTTGCAAACTGCTGTTTAGGAAAAAGTCTAATGAAAGGAATTAGAGAGAGTGATGCAGTGAATTGGTATTTCAGGCTTGAATGAAGGACAGGGTGGTGGAAAGGGAGGAAGGAAAGGCCAGCCCAGGCCTAATGCCAGGTCCTCCCTCGCTGGGTTCCTGTGCATGTGTATGTGTTCATAACTGCATGTTCTGATACCAGTTTAGGAGGATACTGATATTTTCCTCTGTGATAGGTCAGGGAGTGGTGTGGATTAACTAGTTACTGGTTATATGAAAACAAATGTCATTTTAGTGGTAATGATGTGAACTGTTGGGGTTTGGGAGCTAATGGTCAATAAAGAATTCTTGAGATATCTTCAGTGAAAAAAAGGTGGTTTTATTAAAGCAAGGAGACAGGACCCGTGGGCAGAAAGAGAAGCACTGAGGTTGTGAGGAGTGACCAATTATGTAACTGCAAGTTGGGAGGGGATTAAGGATAGCAGAAGTCTTTAAGGAATTTGGAAGCAAGGTTTCCAGGATCTTAAGGGGTCATTGACTACTGTCTAGTAAAACCTTAGTCATGAGACCCTCCAGATATGTATATCAGTGGACCATATGCTTGGAGGATGATTGCTAACATATATCTTGGGGGATGGGGAGAGATAAAGGATGTTTCCAAATGGATTTTCATGTATTAAAGAAGACTTACAGGATCCCGGAGGGCCAGCTAATGTCAAGCTAAGGTTGTCTTTTGCCTCTAGTCAAGTATTAACATTGAGGCAGCTGAGTTCCTTGAGGAAGGTCATTCTGTCTCAAGCACTTGTCAGTGGGCTGCAAGTTGGAATGAAGTTTCATTTTTTTCTACATTTCTTTTGCCTTTGTTCTCCACATCAGTAAGAAGATGATTCTCTATTTCTGACACCATGTGAGAATTTGATAAGAGTTTGATAAGAGTTAGCATTAGTAAATTCAACATTTTTTATTTATTTATTTTTTATTTTTTATTTTTTTTAAAGATTTTATTTATTTGACAGAGAGAGACACAGCGAGAGAGGGAACACAAGCAGGGGGAGTGGGAGAGGGAGAAGCAGGCTTCCCACGGAGCAGAGAGCCCGATGCGGGGCTCGATCCCAGGACCCTGGGATCATGACCTGAGCCGAAGGCAGACGCATAACAACTGAGCCACCCAGGCGCCCCATTTTTTAAAACAGATATTGTTTTTATGTTTTTATGGCCAGATTACAATACTAATGAAAATACATAGTTTAAAGCCATTAAGTGGCAGGCGCCGGGCTGGCTCTAAGTCAGTACAGCATGCAATTCTTGATCTTGGGGTCATGAATTCAGGCCCCACATTGGGCATGGAGCCTACTTAAAAACAAAAACCCATTAAGTGGTACTCATCAGAAACAAATCACTTCATCTGTTTTATCTCTTTATCTACATGAACCATATTCAGTCTTTGCTCAGTTTGCCTTTCCATATTATCTTCAAATTAAATGATTGGCAATGAATTTGTGGTAAAATTTCTACTATTAGCCCAAAACTCTGCAGCATATTCTAAAACATATAGAATGTCCTCATTTTGCATGTATATTTATTTTAAAATCAGAGCTCCATCCCTTTAGTTATTGTTTCTTCCATTTGGAGTAGCTCAGGGAATATGTCTCTAGAGAATTTGAGTCTTTCCCTCACTGATAAGAAGATAATTACACTTGAGAACAATTGTTCTGATAATGCCTTTTTCTTCCCACATAGGATGTGGAGGTAATTTCACGAACCCTTCAGGTTACATCCTTTCTCCAAACTACCCAAAGCAATATGACAACAACATGAATTGCACCTACATCATAGAGGCTGATCCTTTGTCCTTGGTCTTCCTGACTTTTGTGTCTTTCCATTTGGAAGGTAAGTTTATTCTTAGTAAACTACAATTGATTCTTTTTTTTGTTTTAAGATTTATTTATTTGTTTTAGAGAGAGAAAGAGAGAGCGTGAGCAGGAGGGGCAGAGGGAGTGGGGGAGAGAGAATCTTAAACAGGCTCCGCACTGAGCGCACATCCTGATGTGGGGCTCAGTCTCACAATCCTGAGATCGTGACCCGAGCTGAAATCAAAAGTCGGACGCTCAACCGACTGAGCCACCCAGGTGCTCCTACAATTGATACTTAATGAATGAATGAGTGATAAATGAGGCAGAGGTAGTGTAAAAATCACCATTTGAAGGATGTATTTAAAATGTCACAGAGTATTTTTGATGTACACTTGATTAAAATTTCATCCAGTGTTTTAAAAACACATGTACCATTCTACATATTCCATCCAGAAATGAGAAAGTAACGTAAGAGCTTTAAGAACACAAGCATCATATAAATTACTTAAAAAAAGTCTGGAAGGTATTATACGTTAATGATTGTTTTTAATGTATTCATTTGTGCTCTGTGCATACACACATCCACATGCATGTACACACCAAACACTAACTAGCAAGAGAAACTATCTTACTGACTCAAATTAGGTGCTCAGTAAATGTTGGAAGAGTGAATAAATGAATATAATTAATAAATGTTTGCACTCTTGTTTGATTCAATATTACCATGGGACCCCTTTCATCTCCTTTCTGTCTTCGATCTTCAACAATCCCATAGGGATTGTGAACTCCCTAACCACAAGTGCCACTTTGGTGTCATTCCACAGCTCCAGGAAATGGGCTATTGGCAAAGGGACAGCAGGCCTGTTTATTTGGGCTGGCTCTGAGCACAGTAGACACAACTTTTGTTTTGTAGCTGCTGGGACACAATTTAGAAAAAAGATCTCTTCAAGAAGGTGGGTATTCTTGACCATTCAGTCATATTAATATTTTTTACAAATTAACTTTCCATTTCTAAATTACACTTAGTCTGTAAACTTGTCAAGCTACCTCTGCATAATCAAAATTTCTTTCTGTTTGGGTTGGTCTCCCTTGCCAGTGAAAAGTTACAGTTAGGAAAATGTCCTACAATATTCAGCATTCAGGAAATTTATGTTTCATGAAAATAAGAATGACATGTCAGTACTCATACATTGATAAATTATACAAAGCCTCTCTAACGTTTTCCTTTTTCTATGACCTCCTTTACCTTCATCTCTACAAGTTGTAAATTTTGACACATGTGTTTGCTAGAATGCCAAGTATAAATTGATGTATGTCACTGTGAAAATGGAATATGAAGTAAAATATATCTTTTCAGCTTTTTTTTTTTTTTAAAGATTTTATTTATTTATTTGACAGAGACAGAGACAGCGAGAGCAGGAACACAAGCAGGGGGAGTGGGAGAGGGAGAAGCAGGCTTCCCGCTGAGCCGGGAGCCCGATGTGGGACTCGATCCCAGGACTCTGGGATCATGACCTGAGCCGAAGGCAGTCGCTTAACCAACTGAGCCACCCAAGCGCCCCGTCTTTTCAGCTTTTGCTAGCACAAAATCCCAGTAATATGAAAATGCATTCACAATATATAAAGTTTTAGGGGAAGGTAAAACAGTTTATCTAAAATGACCCAATGCTGTATTTAAGAATAACATATGCATAAGACTATTAAGCAGTACTTTAAGAATTGTTACCACTGTACATAGATTTATAAGTGATATGTATTTTCTTTATACTTCTATTATCTTTTTAATCAGGGAAAAGTTATTTTAATAACAGGAATAAAGCATGTGGCTTGCATTGTGCATTTGTTCTCATTAAATTGCATAAACACAAGAATGTCATATGCCAATATCATTTAGACTAAAAAAAGGAGACGTTGGTAAATATACTATATAACATAGCTACAAAAAACATTGCCAATACCAGTGGTGTATGTATTATTACAAAGGAACCTATACTGACCCCAAACAGTAGCTCCTGAGTTCAGGTGACCAGGTGGGGTTAAGGGGCAAGCATAGTCTGGAACCCTGGGTGTGGCGAGTGGTGGGAGAGAGCACAGCATTTTAGGATGGGTTTTGACACCAGGTCAGCCATGTACTAGTCATGTGACTTTGTGCAAATTAATCTTTCACAATCACTTTAATTTTTTAAAATACGAAATAGTAGTTATAGTAGTTATAAAAATCAGATCATGCTTGTAGAAGCCTATTCTGTGAACTATCATTCATCAGAGTTCCCACTGTTTTGCTATTTTTGCTGCCACCAGTCAGGATCTCCAGACACACCCTTATTTACGTTGCCTGTGAACAGGTGCTTGGTTTTTCCAGATTAAGTTATTGGCTAACCCTCACTCAATTGAAGCGTTGATTTTTTTTTTTTATAAGATGATAGCCTGTGACATTTGTCTTGTGACATTTCCAGTGTTATAGATACTCAGTTATGTTTAAGTGAGTAATTTCTGGCTATAGATTAATTGGATTATGATGATTCTCAAAAAAGACAACATTAATCAGATTTATCTTATAATTAGATTCTTATCACTAATCAGACCAATGCTGACATTCACTGAATACCATTAACAAACTAGAGATTTATTTGCTGCAGTAAAAATAACCTTCTACCCCTTCTAAAGTGAGCCTGAGGAATTCATGTTCAGGATATTGTAATAAGACTGAAAATTGCTCCCAAGAAAAACTCGGTTTTTTTGCAGGAGCCTTGGCCTTTCTAGCTGCTCTAGGCCATATGAACTATTTCTAAAAGACTCTGTCCACATGGCATTTCTGAGTCCAGCATGCCAACAGAGCCAACGTTGACCTTGGCAGAGATGAGGGTTCTAGATCTGTTCTTTTGGTGGGCCATTAGCACGAAAGGTAGATCTGGCAAGAAAAAGATGGGCTATCCCACACTACAGAATACAGTGGGGACATAGACTTGTTCATATGTTGTGTCTCCCAAACACTGACAACTGGTTAGGAAAGGTTTTACTAGTCAGACTACCATACTGATTATTTGACTATACGCTGGTGTTTTCACCATGGGAAGATTACTAAGGTTCAGTGACCTACATTCCACTGAAGTAACTTGCTCCAAAAGTATGTTATGATATTTTATGTTGGCCTAAGTTTCTCATCATTATTATTCCAATACTAGTCATTGTGTGAACTATGGACTTCTCATCTTTTCTACATAACCACTAATGAAGTATAAAAATACCAGTGAAATCAATTCAAAGTCATGGAAGAAATTTCCATTTGAGCATTTACAAGGCAACTTTTAAATTTTTATTCTGAATGTCATCTCCAGATTGAAATGGCTCTTGGTATTCTTAAAAGTGGCTTCACAATTTCTAAAGTAGAATAGAGAATTAACAAATTTAAAATGTTTCTTTTGGTCAAAAATGAAACACCAGAAACAGACAAAAGCTAACTACAAAGCATAAAAGAGAAACTGTCAATGTTTGTACTTATTTTGGAATCAGAGGTTATTGAATAAATACTTATTTAATTTTCCCAAATACTGAACAGTCGAAAAGTATATTTTTGTGTTTTCATTATTCATGTGCCCACGTAGATGCCTTGAAGTTGCTGGGAAGATTATAGGCCATTTATTTTTATTGTTTACTTTATAGATAAGGCACTTAGCAGATGAGGTGCCCTATGGCAAGTGATTGCCTTCTATATCTTGATTCTTCTGTCATTAAAATTCAGTAATACCATTGATTCATCTTGATGACAATGAAAAGTTTAGAAATTCTTAACTAAAAAATCCTACATCTAGGCAAATTCTAAACTCAGTTTCTCTCAGATCCAGAGTATCTCTTGATAAGAATTGAATAGTAGAGTAACACCTTAGCACAGACAGTGGAGAGAAACAGAAGGACAAATGCTTTTGCTCACTGTCCTCTAGAGATGGCCTCAGAAGCTCCAGAGAAAAATAGGGCTAGATAAGTCAAGCAGAGAAAGTCAATTATCATATGGTTTCACTTATTTGTGGAACATAAGGAATAGCATGGAGGACATTAGGAGAAGGAAGGGAAAAATGAAGGGGGGTGGAAATCTGAGGGAGAGATGAACCATAAGAGACTATGGACTCTGAGAAACAAATAGGATTTTAGAGGGGAGGGGGGTGGGGGGAATGGGTTAGCCCTGTGATGGGTATTAAGGAGGGCACGTACTGCATGGAGCACTGGGTGTTATATGAAAACAATGGATCGTGGATCACTACATCAAATACTAATGATGTACTGTATGGTGACTAACATAACATAATAAAAGAAAAGAAAAGAAAAATAGGGCTAGATTAACAAAGCAGCCAGAGGGGAAGTCCTTTGTAATAATTGCCTGACTTTTAAAAAATTTACTCAGAAGTCCTGGTTTACAGGTTACACCTACCTATAAAGCTAGTATATCTGGAAAAGAAAAGAAAATTCAGCTTTAGAATTTTCCTTTTGCTCTTTTCCCCACCAAGAATGGGTTTTGTCAGTTGTCTTAGTTTACATTCCCCCCACCATGAAATCTGCTTTTTTTTTTTTTTAAATGGCATTACCCAGCTACTTATCATTTCTTCTCTTTGCTCTACTTAGCTGTTTGTAAAGAAATAAGAATGTAGGCACATTTCACAATTTACTATTTTAGAAAGCATCGGGCAGTGCTACTTTCGAAATAGTTCCTATTGGTGATTTATTTATTCAAATTGGCCAAGCACTAGAGGAGACAGTTTAGTTATGTGGGATTCCTCGCTTGTCTGTGTTATGAGACTTTGGTCTGCACAGCCTGTGGAGCTTAGTTCTACACTGGCACAGTCTTCTCCGACCCACTCAGTCATTCCTCCATTGAGCAATCCAGTCTCCAGGCTACTGTTAATTAGGCATTGCCGCCCCCTAATTCCTGTACCTCTCCCTAGAGCCCTTCGCTGCTTTACTGAAAAGACTTTATCTTATCTACACTATCAACCCAAATGATTTCCCCCTATCTCTTAGTCCTCTTTGATATCTCTGCCTCTCTGTGGCTCTAGAGAAAAATTGTACTCTGAACCTAAATTTGACAAGTTTATATTATTTGCTGAGTTACTCATTCTTGGTTTCCTTTCAGTTCTAAGTTCTTGGAATCGTGATGGAATTCAGAATTGAACATTGCTCTTTAATAAAGACTAGAGGAATATGATAAAAATTATATTTCAATACACTGGATAGAGCCTTACCCATTTCAAACAATAAACATCTCTTAAAGTTTTTTAGAAGGATGGAAAATAATCATAAAAACAAATCCTGGAGGATAGCTTCATACCTCAGAGATTTCAGTAGTAAATATACATCAAATTACTTACTGAAGCTAGAATTAAGAATGACTGGAGTTCCTTTTCTCATGACATGGGCTCTAGTCCAAGGAGAATGTATCATTCAATCTCAGGTTGCTTCTCTTCCTGACAGGTTCTCATATGTCTAATAACTATTACCTCTCTGCCATAAATTGAACTTTAATATTTATCTCCATCCTTGAAGAACTTTTTCAAATCTTGACTAAGTTCTTTTTTCTCCCTAGAAGGCAATCATGCTAGTTGCATTTAATTATATTCTACTTGAGAGTTTTGTGTATATTTTGATCATGTATTCAATTGGTTCCCCCTATGATTATGGAAAAGTGTTTAATATCATTATTTTCTGATGACTCTGGTCTCTGTCACCAAGTATCTTGTCATTGAAGAATCAGGCTGATCTCTTTGTGATGTGATAAACAGAGCTTGAGAAAAAGATACAGATGTGTGAATTACTTGATGCCTACTGACATAGTTATATCGCATATTACCTTGTTTATACTAAACCTTGATATGTTCTTAGACTTCAGGTAATTTTACGAATTCTGATATTATGTAATACTTGATTTTTTATGGACAAAATTTGGAAGGACATCCTACCTTAAAGAAATGACTGTTGGAAAGGGTATAAGAATGTCTTAATCCATCAAGCAACTTGCCAAGTATCATCACTTTCACAATTTATTGAGTTAGGCTGTGTGAATGAGCAGATCATTTTGGTTGGTGTAGTGATTTGATACTCTCTTGCTATCTACAAAGAAAAAAAAAAAGAGAGATGAAATCCCCTCTCAACTTCCTCTGCCTCTCCCCTGCCCAACTTCCTTATTGTTGAATACAGATCTTTTGTAAACAGTTAATGAGTTTTGGTTGTGTTGATATAGATATACCACTGCTATCTCACGATCTTTTTAGAACTGGACTAGTTCCTTTAATTAATATTTTGGAAACATGATCAAGTATATTACCTATGGTTCACAACCTTTCCATAATTTCCTAAGAAAACCACCACTGTGATAGTCTATGTCATTATGTCAACAACTTAAAAACTAACTCTCTAATACTTAATGGATATCTGCGTAGCAAGCCATTTGATCAAAGTGGAACCAAGCTTTTTATCTAGCATCAGCAATATTTCCTTTTATTCTGTGATTTTGCTGTTATAATTTTATATATTGTTACTAGCTAAAGATATTTTTATGGCTACCGCATAATATTTTTTGATTCTCAAACTCACCTACCCTGAATTTTTAAAATTCCAGTAAAACTTTTGGTGTCTAGAGGACAAGTTCAGAGGTTATAATTAAGGTACATAATTTGGCAGAATCGAAACCATGAATCTGAGTTTAATGTATTTTTTTTCTGTCCTATTTTTCCAACAACATATTGCTTCTGTTTATATGGTATGGTCATTGAAGTTAAGTCTTTCACATTTGTAACTTGGAGATTTATGCCCAATTAGAAGCATTTCTATTCCAGGATTTTCAAAATGAAGAAACTCTTTGAGGTTAATTTCATAAGTATATCTTGAATTGATACTTAAGATTTATGTTGGGGCGCCTGGGTGGCTCAGTTGGTTGGGCGACTGCCTTCAGCTCAGGTCATGATCCTGGAGTCCCGGGATCGAGTCCCGCATCGGGCTCCCTGCTCAGTGGGGAGTCTGCTTCTCCCTCTCCCGCTCCCCACTCTCGTGCTCACTCTCTCTCTCTCTCTCAAATAAATAAATAAAATCTTTAAAAAAAAAAAAAGATTTATGTTGGATAGAAACTTAACAAAGGGGGTGCCTGGGTAGCTCCATCGGTTGAGCATCTGCCTTCGGCTCAGGTCATGATCCCAGAGTCCTGGGATCGAGCCCCGCATCGGGCTCCCTGCTCTGTGGGAAGCCTGCTTCTCCCTCTCCCACTCCCCCTGCTTGTGTTCCCTCTCTCGCTGTCTCTCTCTCTGTCAAAAAATAAATAAAATCTTAAAAAAAAAAAAAAAAAAAAGAAACTTAGCTAAGGAGCCAAATGCCTTCCTAAGATTTTCTCTAAGATAATACGTCCAAAAAAGAGAAGGGAATTTTTAATGTACAGCTATGTAAGAAAATAAAATGTATTCATCAAGATTCTTTCAGTTAAAAGTGATAGATTATCTTCAGGTTAGCTTTGATACAAAGTAGAGTTTATAAAAAGAATACTGGGTTATCTTATCTCATTAATGGAAGGTTGAAAAATAAGAAGAGGTCATGGGCTTCCAGAACAAGTGGAGGCAGGAACAAGAATCCTTCAGAATGCTGTCTTTCCTTCCCCCTTCTCTTTTTGTTGCTTTCTGCATGACAACTTACTACTGCCTGGCTTCCTTCACCTGTCAGGGGACAGCTGCTGATGTTTTCCAAGTTGGACATCTCTGGCTTCTTGTATTGACTCCCTCTTACTCAGTTACGGTTTGAACACATCTGATTGGCCTAGATTGGGTCCTACATCCTATCTTGAAGTAATCAATAAGTCTATCAACAGTGCTCAGGATAGTGGGGTTCTATAAAAAATAACAATGACTATGATTATGGTCATCCATAGAATTATAATTTCTGGCCCAGCAATTCCACTCTTAGGTATTTACCCAAGAGAAATAGAAATTTATGCCCATGCTACTGTCCAGAATATAAAAGAACTCTTACAACTCAACAATAAAAGATGTATAACCTAATGTTAAAATGGCAATATATCTGAATAGACATTTCTTCAAAGAGGATATGCAAATGGCCAATAAGCACATGAAAAGATGCTTAGCATCATTAGTCATAGGGAAATGCAAATTAAGACCATAATGAGCTATCACTTCATACCCACTAAGATAGCTAAATAAAGACAGATAATAACAAGTGTTGGTGAGGATGTGGGAAATTGGAACCCTCCTGAGGTGCTGGTGGGGTGGTAAAATGGTACAGTCTCTTTGGAAGATAGTCAGATCGGTCCTCAAAATGTTAAACATAGAGTTGCCATATGAGTCATCAATTCCACTCCTACTTAGGTACCCAAGAGAACCGAAGGCGTATATCCACACAAAACCTTGTACATGAACATTGCAACATTATTCATAATAGCCAAAAGGTAGAAAATGAACCAAATGTCCATTAATTGCTGAATGGATAAACAAACTGTGATCTATCCACACAATGGAGTACCATTCAGCCTTGGAAGGAATGAAGTACTGATGCATGCTACAACATGGATGAACCTTAAAAATATCATGTTAAGTAAAATCAGCCAGTCACAAAAGACTGCATATTGTATGATTCTGTTTATATGAGATGCCCAGAATGGACAAATCCATAAAGATTGAAAGTAGGTTAGTGGTTGCCGAGGGCTGGGAGAGCAGTAAAGAGGGAGGACTAAATGGGGCATGATTGTTAATGAGGCAAGATTTGTCCCCAGGGGGCTGAAAATGTAGAATTGGAGAAAATGTCAGATACCCCAAGTGTCCTGGGGTACACTTGGTGAATTGCAAACACCTTTCCAAAGGCCATTTGATAAACCTGGAAAAGAATCTTATCTTAGTACCAGTCACTCAGCTTCTAAAAATGTATCCTAATGAAATGAGAAACTTCAGCAAATATCGATGTCCAAGAATGTTTCAACAGTATTTTTAATCAAAATAAGATGGAAAAGATAGAATTAGCAAGCAATAGGGGATTAATTGAACTTAATATGCTGCATCTATATGTTAGAATTTTATGTATGCATTTAATTCAATGTTTTAAAAGAATAATCACATAAAATACATGGTTATGTTATTTTATGTTAATAAAAATTAAGTTACAAAAGATCATGCATAGTATGACCCCAATTAATGTTTTCACAGTATAATTAGCCTGTAAAAATGGCTGCATAAGGTGCAGTGATAAGTCTTTTCAATTTTTTGTTTATTGTGTTTTGTATTTCTCTTTGGAATGGGTCGGAGTATATATTTCTGTACATATATAATCAGAAGACAAAACAAAGATGAATATTTAACAGTCACTAAACTCAAGCTAATATTGTTTGTGTGAACATTTAAAAATATTGTTCAGTAAACACTGAGGAATTTCTAGTTCTTTCTCCATGGTAGGAGTCCCTTACCTGTATATAAGCGTTAAGGCAGGGTTTTGCCAAAGCAATGCTGTTTACATTTTGGGCCGGGTGCTTTCTGTGGTGCTGGGAGGACAGGGAGGTGTGCGGTTGACCTGAGCAGAGGAGCGTATTTAGCGGCCTCTGCCCCCATCCCCACTCCATGCCACTAGTACATCCCAATGTTACAGCAAAATCTTGTCTTCACATAGCACCAAATGTCCTTGGCAGGACATTTATATATCACGGAATTAAAGGAGCCATTTTATAAAGGAAGAAAATTCTGGATTATTTGAAAGCAGGATTTATCTATTGTGAAGTCCTGTTTTCTCAGACCTGCGCTTGATTGATAACTAGGGTAAACACTGTTTCATCAGGACACCAAGTTAAATAGTGACTTAGCCAAAGAGCTCTTGACTCTCATTTTAATTTCTATGTAAATTGCATGAATCTTCATTATGGTTTTTTTGGTCTGAATATTTATAGCACTGATCACCCGTGTTGCTTTTGATTATAATGCTGGTCTTTTCTGTGCTCCATACAGCTCGCTCAGCCGTAACCGGAAGCTGTGCCAACGATGGTGTTCACATTATCAGGGGTTCCAACTTCTCTTC
The DNA here is from genome assembly GCF_002201575.2 of Neomonachus schauinslandi. NCBI lineage: Eukaryota > Metazoa > Chordata > Mammalia > Carnivora > Phocidae > Neomonachus > Neomonachus schauinslandi. The sequence goes on from NC_058407.1 coordinate 122,062,128, forward strand.
CGTGCCTTTTGCCACCATATGTGGAGATGAGATCCTGTCTCCTGTCGCCATCCTAGGTCCCGTACTGCTCAACTTCTACTCTAATGCTCACACCACAGACCTCGGATTCAAGTTTAACTATAAGATCACCCGTGAGTAACCATGATGATAGAGTCTGGAATTTACTTCTTTTCTTGAGTAATTCCCATAAGGAGTTTTAATTGTGATTCGTACATCACCAGCTTGAAGACTCGTGCACTTTAAGGGGAAAAATGATCAAATAGATGCATGGTCCCAAAATACTCAGGCATTTTCTTTAAAAAAAAAAAAAAAATTGGGGAGGACCTTCTTCATGAACTTTAGCTAGAACTACTCCTTGAAAATCAAATGGAAGATTGAGATTTATGTTGCTAATTTAAGTTAGAATGAATGTTCCTGCTGTCTTTAGTTGGTAGTACATTATGTAAAGGTGTCTTTTTGGCCTGGACTATCCAGATGCCTGTCTCATTTCTCCAAGTCACTTTGCTAATGTGAAAAGCAGTATTTTATAAATTTAGAAAAAAATGGAAAATAATATCTTTATAATCTTCTGGTAGGAAAGGACTTTTTGATAATATACACAAAGCACAAGGTCTAAAGGAAAAGAAAAGATTAACATATTCAGCTATGTTATAATTTACAACTTTTCTATTTCAAAGGCAAAGTGAGAGGACAAGTCTTGGATTGAGCAAAAGCCTTTGTAGTTACTAGGATCTTTTCATCCTCTGTAGACAATTTAATTGTGTATTTGAAAATCATAGATTATGTTTCCCAATTTTCAGTAATCTTTTCCTCTCCTGCAATAAGCATGGTTAGCTTAGTGACCATTTTTACCACATCATCCCAGTTTCAGTGAAATGGGCACACACATCTGACAAAAGCTTTGTTTTGTTTTGTCTTTACTTGACCAAAGTAATTTACTAAAGTTAAATCATTTTCTTTCAAATAAATTACTGTTCCATTCCACAGAGAAGACTTGAAACTATTTATTCATGAAAAAGGCCTTTACACTTCATTCATATTAGCTGTTACCTGAGTCCTGACTCCATTTGGAAAGTGTGATTTTTTGTGGCTCCATAGGTCTGTGGGCACAAACAGAAGAGATTTGGGCACTGAATGTTCCTTCCCCTGGTTGTCTTGTTGAATAAAGAAGAGCATCGGTTTGTTTTATTCTTTTGGTACCACTGGTGTTTTGGAGACTTGCATGCTGCTCTATGATCTTCTACTCTTTAATCTCTCATTTTCCCAAAATACTGTATGTAAGGTTTACCATATCTACAATGAGAATGCCATTTGAAGAGTGTTGACATTAAGATTTCAAATCCTGACAAGGTACAAATTTGGGAGTTACTTGGGCATTGATAAGCTTTCAGAGACCACATAATTGTGTGTAAGCTGAAATAGAGTAATGGCTACACAAATCTAACTTTTAATTCTCTACAGTTGTCCCCGGGGGTCTGAGCACATGAATACTTATGGGTGTATAGAGAAGAGCCTTCCTCGAAATGTGGGCTTACCTGAGGGAATATAAACAAACAAACAAACAACCTTAAATGGTAGCCACAATTTGTTTATCATTTTTAAGAGATGTAAATGGAATATGTCCACTGACAGTATATAAACCATAGAAATATCATCAAAGTATACTAACATTGTAATTTTAGAATCATAAAATAGAATAAACAGAAGCTTTTCTCACTGCCATGAGTGGGATGCTTTCCATCATTGTGTGGCATAGTCTCATCCTCCTTATATGTAAAAACAAGCAGAAATAATCCTAATTTTATATTTTTTATAATGGGGTTTTATTGTCGTTTTATGGCTGTGGTTTTCTTGACTAATAGAAACAACTAACGGCTCTGGGCCGTTGATTGCTGGAGTCAGGGCGGTGGGGTGGGACTAGCTTCCTTGTGCTTGCTGAGGACCAGTAATACAAATTTGGGCAAATAGAGTCCTTACCAGGCTCACAACTAAACGGAAATACAAAGGACCCCAAAGCTATGCATTTGAGCCCACAAAGGGAATTAAACTTGAAAGTTCCAAAAACTATTTCCAACACTTCACGTTATAATACTCTGTCTTGACAGAGGAAACTCTATATTTTAGATATTTAATCTATGTTAAAGATTTCCAGATCACAGTCCTTCCTGGGCCCAGATGCTCACAACTTGCCTTGGATTCTGCGTGCCTTTCTCAGCTATCTGAGAGCTATCTCCAGTTATCTCTCTCATCTCTCTCAACCTGTCAGTTAAATATAGGGAATGGACAGTTACACCCCAGCACATGAAATGTTCTCTCTCATTGTTTTCACTCTGGTCATTAATTTGACCCAGACTTATTCCATTGCAAGATGTTCCTTAAAATATTCTCTGCTGCTTCCACTCCCTTACTGTCTCTTCCCCGACCTTAGTGGAAAAATCAATATTATTTGTAAACAATGATGAAGGGAGATTTAAGTTCTTTAAGACAAATGGTTGGTGTCTCTCTTAGGGAAAAAGGTACAATAGTAATGAATATCTCAAAATTATTTTTTCACACTCGGAGTAATAATTGTTCTCTGTCTTCTGTTGCAGCCTGTGGTGGAGTGTTCAACTTCTCCACTGGGGTCATCAAGAGCCCTGCCTATTCGTATTCGGACTACCCTAACAACATACACTGTTCGTACACCATCATCGGTAGAGATGACAGAGTGCTTCAGCTCAAGTATGTAAAACAAGTGTACCTTCTTTACAGTCGATTCAGCTCGATTTACAGAAAAGATATTCCTTTACAATAAAGAACACTGATTCTTGCAGGAGGTATATAAGGGAACCTTGAGGAAGGGAGAGGGAAGTTCTTGTTTGGTAGTATAAATCCAGGAAATGGGTGTCCTGCCCTCCATGCAGGCCAATAGGGATTAAGGGGAAAAACACGCACTCCACCAGTGAAAATGAGAGTTTTAATTTTCCAACAGTTTCAAAGGAGCTTCGTATAATGGGTTGTAAAATTATAAGCCTGTCTTGGGAACAGCAAGAGAAAGTATTTGATTTGTTGGGCACTTATTATGCACAAGGAACTTTAATTGATACTTTCCATAATTCTCTTTCATTCTTTAAACAGTTATATGAGGCATATATTATTAAACCCATTTTACTGATGAGAAAATTGAAGCTCAGATGGGTCAAATTACTTTCTCAGTGTGATATGCTATTAAATGAAGAGTCAGAATCTGAATTCACATCGTATTTTCTCCCAAAGCCATGTCCTTAATATTTCCCTATGCTATCTCTTGAAGGGCAAATATTTCCTGACTACTTAAGAAATGTATTTGTTCATGTATCAGAGCCCCTCTAAACTGGTGCTATATGATATTGCTTACATCATCGGTAACACTCTCCCCTAATCCTACCTACTCCCCACAGGACTGATTAAGGGAATATAACCTCCATTATCAGTGATAAAGGTCAAAACCACATTCATCTGAGATGACGTATTTGTAACTCTTGTGTTTCAGTGATATACAGCATGTGGCAGAGGGCTCTGAAATTTCATGTAGTTCACAGCAATCTAGAATTTTTTATAGAAGGTTGAGATGGGCTAGAATCTTTCTTACCTACCTCCCTACTAAATGGGGATCACTTTCATCTCTAAAAATCGTATACTCTCCACTGTTTGTCTCTAGGAACCTCATATGTCAAATGGGTCTTTGGACTGTTAAAGTCTCATCCAGCCTGATTGGGTTCCTGTACCAGACAGTAAGTGGTCTAGAGGCTGGACCTTGAAGAAATCAGCAGATCCCTCCCTGGGACTATTTGTAAGGAAGATGTGCCCCAAGGGCCAAAAAGTCCTTTAAGTCCAAGGGATAAAAGAATAAACAAAAAATGCCAGATGGTCCAGAGCAGGAGGCCTATGAAGGGATCACCTGCCTAGAATGGCAGTATAAGGGGTCATTCTTGTTACGTGCCATGGTGGCATGAGATTTGCTTCTACACGTGTAGGATTATAGGTGATATATATACTGTATGTGTTTATAATGTATATTTCTGTTTCTTACGTGGGCCCTGGGCTCATCATAGTCAAAGTTCATATCAGCATGTTTGGAAAATTTATTATACTCTTTCTAAGAACCTACATTCTATAAAACAGATATTATCCCAGGCTTTACAGAAGTTGTAGACATTAGTAAAACATGAATTCTTCTACCAGTGTTCTCAAAGTACACTGGCAACATAAGCTTTGCTATCAATGGGCTTTTCCAGATAATCTTCTGTGCTCTGGAAAAATGATAAAAAATAAAAAGTCAAAACAGCTTTGAGTCCTCTTGGAAACGCAAATCTTTATCTTTCTTTATGGATTCATGTTGTAGAAAATAAGTGTGTTATCCAAGGAGAATAAAAAATGGATGTAGTATTTTTAGAAATTATCTAGCTATTGTCCTGTCCTCATCTTCTTTTACAAGAGCATTAAATATTACATGTGGTTGAAGAAAATAAAGAATTTTTCATCTTGCTCTTAACCATCAGTTTGAAAAAAATTGAACTAATTAAAGCTTTATAAAATTTTACAGATCCTTTTTTTCTCAAGTCTCTTAAAAGGAATTTTCAAATTAGATATTTTCAAATTATTCTGTATTAAAGATTATTTATTTATTTGAGAGAGAGAGAGAGGTAGGTAGAGACAGAGAGTGCAAGGAGGAGCAGAAGGAGAGGGGCAAGCAGACTCCGTGCTGAGCGCAGAGCCCTATCTCCTGACCCTGAGATCATGACCTGAGCCGAAATCAGGAGCCGGACACTTAACTGACTGAGCCACCCAGGAGCCCCACAAATTATTCTGTATTATATGTTATTATTGTAGCTGCTAGCAAAAAGAAAAAAAAAAAAAGCTGAGAAAGCAGAAGAACGTACAAAAATGAGGGCAGGATATCAAATAATTTAAACAGGTTTAAGAAGAAATAATTTATAATAAACCCATCCTAAAGCCCTAAAGATAAACCATGTAGAAAGCCTTGCTTGTTTGGGAACTCTGGGAATAGTTACTTGAAACAACAGAGTATAGGCCTTAGATTATCTCAGGCCATAAAAGTGAAGTTAAGGATGTATCTGTCAGGATAGTTATAAGTGGTAACAAACATGCCCAAGGCACAGTAGCTTAGTGAGTTTATTTCTCACCTGTATGAGTATGTCCAATATGGCCTGGTCACTTAGCAGCCCAGGCTGATGGAAGCTTCATTTCTACATTTGAATCCATGATCCATCACTGCAGTGGGAAGGCAAACTGAGTAGTAATTTTTTTAAAATGTCTTCCAAAAGGTAATAGGTATCACTCCTGCTTATATTTCTATGGCCATAGCAAGTCTTAAGGCCATGTAGAACCTCAGAGTGTGCACAGAAGGGCAGTTCTCCCAAATATCAGGAAAGCAGAGAGCTGGAGATGTGTGGTGAAGTTCCTGTAACAACTATAACAATCTTAAATGTGAATTTTTGCTTATAGCCATCAAATCAGTAAAATAGCGTATTGTTTCTAGTATTTGCTATCAGGTAAAGCATGGATGTTCTGCTTTTAGCCTTTGACTTGTTTTGTTTGTTTGTTTTGGTTTTGGTTTTGTTTTTACAAGAATGAAGGGCATAATGTAATGGAAATTCAAATGGAGAACATCAGTATTAACAAGGTTCATTCTACAGGTTTAGTGACTTTGATGTGGTTCCTTCCACATTTTGCTCCCAAGACTACCTGGCAATTTATGATGGTTCAAACATCAGTGACCCCCTTCTTGGCAAATTCTGTGGTTCCGAGCTTCCACCAAATATTAGGAGCAGCAATCATAGTTTGCTTCTGGTATTCAAGACAGATTCATTTCAAACGGCAAGAGGTTGGAAAATATCTTTCTGGCAGACACTGGGTAAGAATTTGGGATATTAAATCTATTTTTCATGACTGTTACTTTTCTGCTTTACTTATTTTTTTTTTCACCTGACTAAAGTTGCTTTTCATTTAAATTTCAAAAAATATGTCACATAAAGTTTTGGTTTTAAAAATTATATATGATATATTTTGATTTAAAAAATCACTCAACTAATATACCTCTCTGGTATACAAAGGTAAAGTCTCCCTACACAACCATCTCTAATGAGACCTGAACCTCATTTTACCACTGATGGAAACGACAGAAGTTTAGCCTAAAAGCAGGCAAGGGCCCCATCAAGAGAGAAGGCCTCATGACCTGTGTTGACTTTGTCCTTGAAATGATGAAGAGCCTTGGGAAAATTTTAAGTAAAAACCTCATGGCTTCTGGAAAGATGATAGTGGTAGCAGGGTGGAAGAAGATTGGCGCAGGGGGACCCTATGACTTGAGAAGAAGAAGCTCATTACAGAATTCTGGATGGCAAAGGTTGAAGGTTCAAACTGACACAGTGAGAGTAGAAACAGAAGGAAAGGTAAGAATCTAAGAGAAACTGAGAAGGTAGAAGGCTGTAGATCACCCTCAACCCTCTGATCCAAAGCCAAGCTTACCTTAAGCTTTCTTTACATTTGATGTTTTACTTTTTTGTGCATTTTTTGAGGGAAGCAATTAGACATTTGTATTGTGAAAGCTTCCCAATAAAACATAGACATCATGACAAATTGTATCAGAAAACCACTTTGCCACCTATCCTACTTAGCTATATCAACAATCACTTGAAAGCAAGTCTCAGGGGCAGACAGGGAGTATTGCCTCAATAGAATTTGCCTAAGTGAAGTGGTGTACAAAACACAGAAGCTATTTTGAAAGAAAAATTCATTTTCCTTTGGAGATTTTTGCACAAAAGGACCCATGCATTCTTGCCTTTAGCACAGACTTTAGAACCAAATGACGTATATTTGCATTTGCTCTTGCTACCTGCTTTCAAGTTGTTTTTCTTTTTCCTAATATATTCTCACATGACCATTGAAATAGTCTTATGCTCTCCACTGTTGTCATCTGCATGAAGTTTCCTGAGTGAGTCAGTCAGCGTTTCCTAGCCTCATTAATTACTGTTTTTCTGAGCTACAAAGAAGGCATTTGGACTTACTGTGATTTTACTGAACTAAAGTGGCACAGAAGGGAAAATCTTATATTGTCAAAGGCATTGTTCATGTATGAGCACTGGGCTCTTTCAGTCAATTACTGTTTTCCTCTGGTCACAGTTCTACGAAGGGTTCAAGTGCAAGGAGCAGAAATGGAATGTCATTAATTGTCAGAGTGGTGTGATCACTGCATTTCATGATGATGACTTTTGCCTCTTTTTCCTCTTTATAAATGCTCTCAGACACTTGAAACTATCTAAGAAGTGATTTTGAGTAATCTTTAATGGTAATTTTTTTTTTTTTTTTTTGCTGAAAACCTAGGTGTTGCCTTTTTATATTGCTTTGGTCTCACAAAGCCTTCAAGACCACACATATAAGCCACACATATAAGTTTACTATAGATCATTCTGCAAAACTTTTCAATTTTGTTTTGTTTTTTTGTTTGTTTATGGTAAGGAAGTAGGGGAAGAGCAATTAAGAGTAGATTGAATTCTTTTAGTTATAGATCAGGATTAAAAAAAAACAACAACTTAGACTTGACCACTTGGATGCACCTTTCACTTCTGTCTTATCCATTTAAAACCACTGCACTTTCCCATAGAAAGGGGAGAGCACCTGTGTGGACCCAACAGTGAGTTTTCAATAGTCACATGAATTTTCGACAGTGGCTGTCCAAAACTGTCAGTTCAGCCTGGAAAACAGTATTTTCACAGAGCAAATAATTGCTGTGAAGAGACCATTTTAGTCTGTGACATTCCAGTTTAGTTCATCTTGACTAACACACTAGAGTTTTGCAAATTTGCCATTTAGATGATACATTTGACAATACTTTATATCACATCTGCTTCAATTTTTCAGAAGTCAGTGGAGAGCCCACTCATGTAACTACGTGATTATGAGGTAAACTCCTCCTTCATTTGTATTGCTAATGGGTCAGAACAAATTTGGGGCAAATATCCCATGGTTTGTTGTTAATTACTAAATATGTAGGGAAACTGAGTTTCATCCTTTCATGGAACTTCTGTATTAAAGAACCATAATGCGGGCGCCTGGGTGGCTCAGTTGGTTAAGCGACTGCCTTCGGCTCAGGTCATGATCCTGGAGTCCCGGGATCGAGTCCCGCGTGGGGCTCCCTGCTTGGCGGGGAGCCTGCTTCTCCCTCTGACCCTCCCCCCTCTCATGTGCTCTCTCATCCTCTCTCTCTCAAATAAATAAATAAAATCTTTAAAAAAAAAAAAAAGAACCATAATGCATGGGATATAAGGTCCAGAGAAAGCAAGGCAGGCCCTTTACAGGGGCTAATACCTAACTATAAAGCGAATCTCCTTTCCCCCTGCACTCCTGCATTCCATGAATAATTGATCCTGAGAAAAGATGACCAGCAAAGTGATCATGCCAGGCATTAGGAATCTGTGAAACTCTGAAATTATCTGTGTTTTTCTCAAGAGAGTGAGCTTTTGTTTGATTGTCAGTGGTATCAAGGATCTAATAAAGTTTAAAAAGCCATCAGTCCTGTGGATTTGGCTGAAATGGGAATGCTATCTAGTGCAGAATTGACATTTAGAAGTACCCTTTATTCTATTAATTTCTTCTTGTTGAGTTTTTGCCCCTCCTTGATCCCCAGGGGCTACTTTGGCCATGATTGTGCTTACATGTGTGTCTTGTGAAGCATTTCAGACTTGCAAACATGTTTTTAAACTTCCAAAGCCTCTGTTGCTTCTTCCTGTCCTGGTCTCATGTCAGAGTGCTGCTCAGTCAGTCTTATTCATGACATGCTCATCACATTAGACACCAAGCTTCTAGCTATTTGATTAGATCGGGGATTTAAAGTACATAATTTGTGTAGTACTGTGGTAGTTCCATTTGTTTTTTAAAGTAATGTGTTTATAACACTTGAGCAAAATGTCAGGGTCAGAAACTGACCCTGGCCTGAGTAGGTGTGAGATTGGTAGGCCTTTGAATCAGTGAGTAGCCAAGGAGAGAGTAAAGAGTGACCCTTAAGGATGACATGTCCTAGAAGGACAAGGATGTGATGTTACCCTGGAGACTATGGCAATATCATGACAAGGGGGCGTCAGTGACTAGAGACCGGAGACACTGGATGTGTGACTAAAGCTCCCAGCTCCCTCTTGTCCACAGTCCATGTGTGGAGGATGAGGGCCAAGGCCTGTCCCTTCCTCGGGTAAGTGCCATATAGGAAAAAGTCAGGTAGCAGTACAGTCAGACTCACAGACCTTGCTGTGAGGCAAAGGCAAAAATACCAAAGTACATGTTTAACAAGGACAAAATAAATCGTGCTCCACAAAGATGGAAACGTGCCCAGATGGGAGGGGCTGTAGACCAGAAAGCAGGTGACTATGACCTAATCGTCCCATTACATCATTGCCCGGTAAGATGCTTTAGAAAAGCCCCTTAGCATGTTTGAGCTCAATTTTTATCCGCTAAAAAAAGATCAGTTTGAAAAATTACCACTATCTTTCTCTTAATACAATGGGAATGAAGTAGCTAATTCCTGTAAAGTTCCTTAGATGTCCAAGAGGAAGACTGTTACATTATCAGAAAATAATGCTGTGGTCTTGGGCTTCTGTAAAGCTCCATGACCTGCCCCACCCTATCTCTGGAGTATGTACAGCTGGGGTCATTATCATCAATAGGACCCCTCCATGGAGCAATGATTGTTTTGTTCATTCTTACTCACTTTGCACTGAAGTCTAACCAGCAAACTCTAAAGTATGTTTTATAACCTAAATCTGAAATCAAAAGCTAAATTTTTCACGTATTGATACTCCATCAATATTAATAGGCTGTGTGAATGCATTAAAGAATAAGTGGACACATTGCACCTACTTAACAATTAATTCTCTTATATGTAATGTAAATGATATACTATACATTGGCTTGTATCGAGATGTGCCTCCTTCTCAATCATGGTTCATATAGTTCCACTATGACTCAGGGTAGTAAATTGGATCACTTTCATCCTCAGAGAATTGGTTGGGAGTATTAGGTCAGACTGAACCTCTGGGTCATGTGTGTCTGGACCTTGGATGTTTGCCTACTGCCCTAACATCTGGAAGATGTCTCTCCGACATGCTAAAGGAAGGCACTGGGAGCAGTGGGAGGAAGCTGAGGGAGTTGAACCAGAGGGGACAAGAGAAGGAAAGGGGAGACTGACAAAGGCAGTGGGATTCTGCAGCCCCAAAGATGGAAAATATGGTCAAAACAGATGGAGAAAAATACAACAACATGTCAGAATCAGACTCTGGTTTCTAGTTATTTTTTCAGTTTCAGTTTTGGTGTTACGTTTGGACTTTGAGAGGCATTCTAAAATTCTGTAGCTAGACGGTAAAAGAATAAAGTTAAGAACATTCAGTGACTCTGAATACTGATGTGTATGTTTCCATGTGCTTCTTAACAGCCTGATAAAACTGCCAAACCGTATTATTTTTACAAGTACAAGTGCAGTAAGAGTGTTGAGTTATAACTTGAATAATTTTATAAATCACTGCTCAAGTAATTCTCAGTTTAGCAGTAACGGGGGTATTACTTGAAAGCAGTGGTGTTTGTTCTCTTAATGTCATTTGCTCTCTCTGATGAAGTCTGAGAATGAGATGAGCTGAAATTGTACACCCATTTGCAGAAAACTAGACTGAGCTTATTTCCGCCCTTTTTAAGCCTTGTAACTTTCACTGGTGATTGGATTTCCCTTGAGAGATACAAAGACAAGGTTATCTGTAGTTTCTTCTTTGTGGGTTTTATTGAAAAGGGTTTTTTGCTGAGCAGAGCATGTGGGGCTACAGTAAAGAAAACAGCAATGCTTAGTTCACCAAAACCTTACAAAAGCAAGTAGACAGGAGTAAAATTCCAGATCAGCAAAAGGAAAGGAAAGATTTTTATTAAAATATATTCCAACATCAGAATCTATGCCCCCTCCCCCTGGAATGACCCATTTGAAAAGTAGGGCTGTTGTTGGGGAAAAATAAAACCAGATGGTATTATGGAGACCAAACTGAGTGACAAAATTGAGTTAGTGGTAAATCATAAGCTAACACTGGAAAGCATTCGGGTGAACAAGAGCTGGGAAGTAATTACCTGCATTAACCTAAGCCACACCAGCTCTCCTCAAAATGGAATCTAGTCTTATCTCAGATGTTCTCAAAACCTAGTGTTTTGAGTTAAATTATTTGTAACCACAGGTTCCCTATAATAATAATTATTATCCTTACTCGGATCAGCTTGACTTTGATGTAGTGTTCGCAGGAGCATAAATGCAAACTATCTCTGGCTAGCAATAAACATTAAAAAAAAATTCTTTGGTTGTAAATCAGTTGTTTAGAAATGAAGCATCATTAGGGCCATGGGACTCTATTCTTCTTCTTGTAGTGATATACAAAAAATCTATTAATTTTGTGGTAATTGTACGTTCTGCTCTCTTCCAAATGAAGACATCGCAAAGTCCCAGGGCATAATGATAGTGACCGCCTGTCCCCGAGCGTCCACTATGTGCTAGATGTAGGACAGAGGCTTTCCCTAGATGGTCTCATCTAATCCTCACACCTGCCCATGAGATAGGGATTATCCCATTTTACAGAGGAAGAAATAAGAAGTGGAGAAATTAAGTAATTTGTCTGTGGTCAGAATGTGTGTAAGAGGCAAAGCCAAGCTTTGAGCCAGGTTTGATTGTCTCCCAGATTCACCCTTTTCCTAATCAACTCCCATCACCTCTGGGGCAGTCAGTAAACATAGCCAGGGATGAAGAGGGATCCTGGGGTGAGTTTTCTGAAAGGCAGGTCATTTCTTTAGTGCCTTTTTGGCCTAGATAGAGCTACTTTTCTCCACTTTCATCTTCTCCTTGATACTGCCTGCTTTCTAGTACCAGCATTCCAATTTGTACCTAGCTCCAAATAGTGTATTTGCTCATATGCTACCACTATGTAAATAGCGTGTATAGTACAGCAGTCACTGTTCTCTTATATTTATAATATTAATATTTGTGTCATAATTTTATATTATAAAACAGTTATATTTATATTATACTCTGCCATGTTATACTTATAATATAAATATTGTGTAATATGTATATATTTATATAGATATATGGTATATCTTATAATATATATCTATAGTGTTTATATTATAGTGTTGATATTTACATGAAATATGTATGTATATGTAGCATATATGTATATGTAATACACATATAATATATGCATATTATAGCTCATAATACATAATATATTAATGTAATTCTAAAATATATATGCAATAAAATCACATATCTTTCTGATGTTGACAAATATCAGACAAATGTCACATCTGTTTTATTGGCTTTGCATGGCATATAGATAAAGAATTAGCACAGTTAAGTGGAATACAGTTGCCTTGGAATGTAAGGGTAATAGATCTCTGTATAACAAATAAAACCCTCTAGTCCAAAATTATGGCTTCCAATTTAGTAAAATTCCTCACCACAGGATTCTAACAAAATGAAGGAATTTGGGCATTTATTTTTATGATATAACCCTGATTGGTACTCTCTTAATAAAGATTAGTTTATGAATTGGGCAACTAAGTCACAAAGACATTACATAACTTGCCAAGGTCACTTAGCAAGTCTTGAGCAGCACTGGGAAAGGAATCCCTGTCTCCCCTTTGTCTCCACCAAAGTAATAAAAGTTGAAATATCCATAGCACAGTGTAAGCTAATATCTCAGCAAGAACAAAAACATAGTTCTGTGTCCCTGTTTAAATTGTTATTTTTTTATTTTTTTAAAGATTTTATTTATTTATTTGACAGAGAGAGACAGCGAGAGAGGGAACAAGTGGGAGTGGGAGTGGGAGAGGGAGAAGCAGGCTTCCCGCTGAGCAGGGAGCCCAATACGGGGCTCGATCCCAGGACCCTGGGATCATGACCTGAGCTGAAGGCAGACGCTTAACATCTGAGCCACTCAGATGCCCCGAAATTGTTATTTAAAAGCTATGGGAATCTGGGTCTGGTTTTATGAATTCCACCTCTTCTATATCGAAATCTGTTTTATGACTGAAGAGCACGTTGCTTTTAAGGCTTCTTTCTCTAAGCAGAACATTTTTTTTTTCTTTCTAAGCAGAACATTTTAAAAAAAATTTATAACTTTTGATTTTGTAATTGTCAATGTTAAGTAAATAAAGTCATACTTTTATTTTTTTATTGAAGAATAGTTGACATACAAATATTGTATTAGTTTCAGTTGTACAACATAGTGTTTCAATATTTATATACATTACAGAATGGTTACCATAATAAGTCTAGCTACCATCTGTCACAATACAAAGTTATTACAGTATTATTGACTATATTCCCTATGCTGTGCATTACATCCCAAAGTCTTACTTATTTTATAAATGAAAGATTGTACTTCTTAATCCCCTTCACCTATTTCGTCCAATTACCCCACTCCTGTAACCATTCATTTGCTCTCTGTACGTCTGTTTGGTTTCATTTGTTCATTTATTTTGATTGTAGATTCAACATGGAAGTGAAGTCATATGGTATTTGTCTTTCTCTGTCTGACTTATTTCACTTAGCATTATACCTTCTAGGTCCATCCATGTTGTTGCAAATGGCAAGATTTCATTTTTTATGGCCAAATAATATTCCATTGTGTGTATATATGTATTATACGTATTTGTGTATGTAACATCATCTTGATCCATTCATCCATCTAGGGACATTTACTTTGTAAATAATGGTGCAGTGCACATGGGAATGCCCATGTCTTTTCAAATTGGTGTATTCATTTTCTTTAGATAAATACCTAGAAATGGAATTGGTGGATCATGTGGTAGTTCTATTTTTAACTTTTGGAAAAATTTACTGTTTTCCACAGTGGCTGCACCAATCTCCATTCCCACCAACAGTGCAAGAAGTTTGCCTTTTCTCCACATCCTGGCCAACACTTACTGTTTCCTGTCTTTTTGATAATAGCCATTCTGATAGGTATGAGGTGTAAGTCATACGTCTTTTAGATAGTGGAGCTGGCACATGAATGTATCCTGTATTTTACAAGTTATTAAATTTGCTCTGCTTGCTGAAATCTAATACTCAGAGATTAAATTTACTTAAGTAATAGAACATCATTTATCATTGCAAATTTTTAGCTAAAGAAGCATTTTCCTATGAAAATACTACCTCTTAGGCAATGTTTTAAATCTTTCAGTGATATTTTTATTGTTATCCTGCTAATTGTTTCTTGGCAATCAGATGTGTGCTAAAAATCAACTAACTTAGCTTTAAAAACAGGTTAATCCATAGGACAAACATGTTATTTTGTTAAAAATTATATAAGTACATACGTACATGTACATAGACATAATGTGTGCATAATATAACAACTCTACAAATCAAGAAATATATTTAACTCCAAGAATTCCCCATGTAAACATATGCTAGATGCAAAGATCCATCTAATAACGATTTACATTTTCTATTCATTCCTTCATTGTTTATTTAACAATATTCACCAGCTACTTGCTGAGGAGGCTGTACTTCTCCCTGGAAATACAAAGATGAACTGAACAAGGTCCCTACTCTTGAGAGGTTCATTCAAGTAGATGAGTTAGTAAGTAATTGTACATTTGGTGTAATAAATGCTTTTCGACAGAAGTATGTGCAGAGGGTAGTGGAGGCAGAAAAGAAGGGACCTGTGGTACTCTGGTGTTGAGTAAAGAGGACACAGGATTGTTAGAGAAAGCATCACAGAGAGTGTAAATCCTGAATTATAGTGCGATTTTTAAGAGTGTAAGCTCTGGAGCAAGACTTCTTAGGAACAAACCCAGTTCATGTCCATCCCAACAGGTTTGACCCCGGACACTTTACTTTTCCTCTCTACATCTCGAGGATCTCCTCTGTGAAATGGGCACACTAATAGTGACTACCTGAAAGGGTTGTGGTGAGATTAAACTAAAACATTTCCCTGGCACTCATTAAGCATGTCATAAATTTCAGCCATAAAGAGTAGTAACTTGGAAGGATGAGAAGACATTCATTGGGAAAACATTCTGTAGAGAAGGAAAAGCATGTACAAAGTTGCAGGTGCATCCCATTTCAGAGGCTACAGACTGACCTGCACATCATTTGGTAATGCTTTGGAGAATGATAGGAGCTGAGACAGCAGAGATAGACAGAAGCTACGTGCAGAGGGCACCGTACACAGGTTAGAAGGGAACCATGAATTGTTTTGAACTGGAGAGTACTATGATCTAATAGGTTCATTTTAAAGAGCACATCCTAGCACCTGTATGGATGGTGTTTTGAAGTAGGGACAGCATTTTATGCAGGGAAAAATTAGGAAAGTATTACAATTGTTTTGGCAGGGGATAATGAGAGCAGTGTGAAAATAAAAAATGTAGAGAGATGTAGAATCAATGGGACACAGGGGTCTTTGAACAAGGTAGTGTTGCTCTCTGGTGATACCGCTAACCAAATACAAAATTGCCAGGAAAGGATCAGGTTTTGTAGGAGAAAATAATAATTTTGGGTTTGGGTATGGAGATTTTGGTGCATTTAAGACATCCAGCTCATGTTCCGTAGTTCATCAGATAGAAGAATTAGAAGCTTAGTAGAAATATCTGGGATAGAGTTTTGCTTGTTTTTACCTTGAGGCAATGCAGTGTGGCACATAACACATTTAAAATTATTATATATTCCTGGTGAACTGACATGTATCATTATGTAATTTTTTTGTAAATGCTTCTTGTCTTAATGTCTACTTTTTCTAATTAGTATCACTTCCCTAGCTTTCTTTCGTTTGTGTTTGCTTGGTATAGTTTCCAAACTTTCAAACTTTTCCTATCCTGAAGAACATATTTAGGTTCTGTTTTGCTTTGCCTTTCAATTTGAGAATTTCATATATTTTCAACTAACTAAATCACCAACATTATTGGATTTAAATAGACCCATTGTGTTGGTTGTTTTCTGTTGGTCCTACCTGTTCTTAGATTCCTTTATCCTTTTTTGGCTTTTTTCTTTAATTAATCAGTTTCTGTCACTCTCCTTTTTAAATCATTGCTTATACATTCTGTTCTTCTTCTTTAAGTGATTACCTTAGAGATTACAACATTCATCCTTGACTCACTAGCATCTATTTTAAAATTAGTCCTTTCACCACTTCATAATAAGTATAAGGAGCTTAGAACATTTTAAATCTGTTTATCTACTTCCTGTCTTTTGTGCTATTAATGTCAGTTGTTTCAACTCTACAAAACATAAAACATTTTTATTGCTTTATGCAATTAGTAATTATGTGTATTATCATTGCTGTTTTTTTTTTCTTCCTCAATTTCTCTGCCTCCTTATGGGACCAATTTATTTCTTTTTGAAGAATTCTCTTTCGTGATTTTTTTATTTGTTGGAAATCTTTGTTTTTGGTTTTGGTTTTCCTGAAAATGGGGTTAGTCTGTCTTAAATTTTGTGGGATATTTTCTCTGAATATAGAATTCTAGTGTGGCATTTATTTTCATTCAGCAATTTAAGATGCTACTCCTCCATTTTCATCTGATTTCTAACATTTAGTTAGAAAGTCATTGTACTTTCTCTGTGCCCATACTTTGGGGGCACTCCTATCCCCCATCATCCCACTGTAGAGTGCTGTACTCTGTAGTGAGCTCTCTCTGTGTGTGTATGTATGTGTGGGTTAGTTTTCGCCATTCTGCTAGCTGTATATTAGTATCTCACTGTGGTTTCAATTGGCATTTCCCTAATGGTGAACAATTTTCATGTGCTTTTTTTTTGGTCATGTGTGTGTCTTTTTTTGGTGAAATATCTGTTCATATCTTTTGTCCATTCTCTAATTGGACTGTTTGTTTTTCCACTGTTGGATTTTGACAGTTCTGTATATACCCTCATTGTAGTCTTTCTAGGGTATGTGGTTTGCGAATATTTTCTCCCAGTTCATAACTTACCTTTTTCATCCTCTGAACAAGACCTTTCTTAGAGTAAAATGTTTAACTTTTATAAAATTTAATTTATCAGTTTTCCTTCTTAAATATCATGCTTTTGGTTTCTAAGAACTCTTTGCCTATCCTGAGGTCCTGAAGATTTTCTGCTATGGTCTCTTCTAAAAGTTTTATGGTTTTATGGTTTACATTTTTCATTTATGTCATTTATGTCTTTCATTTAAGTCTAAGCTCATTTTTGTTTAAGGTCTGATGTTTGGATTGAAGTTAGTTTTTTTTTTTTTGCCTCTCAGTGTCCAGTTGCTCTAGCGATATTTGTTAAAAAGACTATCCTTTCTCCACTGAATTGTGTTTGCAGCTTTGTAAAAAAAAAAAAAAAAAATCAGTTGAGCATATTTGTGTGCATCTATTTCTGTGCGTTTTTTTAAAGATTTTTTATTCATTTGAGAGAGAGTGAGCCAGAGCATGAACATGAGCAGGGGGAAGGAGCAGAGAGAGAGGGAGCCTGCCAGAGTGTCTGGATCCCAGGGCCCCAAGATCATGACCTGAGCTGAAGGCAGACGCTTAAGGACTGAGCCACGCAGGTGCCCCTATTTGTGTTTTCTATTCTATTCCATTGATCTATGTGTCTAACTCTCCACCAGTGTCATACCGTCTTGATTATTGTAGCTCTATAGGAAGCCTTAATATCAGGTGGAATGATTCCTCCAACTTTATTCTTCTTTGTCAAGATTGTTTTAAATATTCTAGGACCTATACTTTTCCATATAAATTTTAAAGTAAGCATTTTAAAATATAAACAGAAAGATCCTTCTGGGGTTTTGATAAGAATTGCATTAAATCTATGCATCAACTTAGGAATAATTGACATCTTTACTATGTCCAGTCTCCCAATCTATGAATATGTATGTCTCTCCATTTAGTTAAGTCTTCTCTGATTTCTTTCATCATTTTGTAATTTTTAGCACACAGATCCTGTATGTTTCATGAAGTGAGTACCTAAGGATTTCATTGTCTTTGGAGAAATTGTATTTTTACTTTTATTTTTTAAACTTTTTATTTAAATTTTAGTTAGTTAACTTATAGTGTCCTATTGGTTTCAGGGGTAGCAGTTGTATTTTTAATTTTGGTTTCCACATGCACATTATTAGTATATAGAAATGTGCCTGATTTTTGCATATTGTCCTTATATTTTGAGTTCTGCTGAACTCACTAGTTTTAGGAATTTTTATGTAGATTCCTTGGGATTTTCTACATCTGAAAATAATGGCAATTTTATTTCTTCCTCTCCAGTCTGTATATATAATTTTTCTTGCCTATTAACTGGCAAGAATTCCAATACTATGTTGAGTAAGAGTGGTGAGAAAAAATATCCTTGCCTTGTTCCTGATCTTAAGATGAAAACATTTAGTTTTTCACCATCAGGTATCATGTTAGCTGTAGGTTTTTGTAAATGCTCTGTATCAAGTTGAGAAAATCCCTTTCTATTCCTAGTTTGCTGAGAGTTTTTATCATGAATGCATGTTGGATCTTGTTAAATCCTTTGCTGCATCAATTGATATGATCATATTATTTTGCTTAGCAAATCATTTTTAAAATTTCAAAGTTAGTGAGAATGATTCGAATGAAATGCCCTGGGACTGATGATGCATACATAAAGTAATATCTAAATAATGCAAAATTAGTAAAAAGATAATGATAAAATTCTCCTAAGTTTGTTATACACTGTATTGCTCTTTTTCTAGCGACGATAGCTGCTGATTAGTTGCTGGAATTACCTTTCTCTTAGTATTCTCGTTTTATGCTTCCCAAATATTACCAGACTAAATACACAATCTAAGTTAAATTAGGCTGGGCCTCAAATTAGGATTTTTTAAATGAGTCAAATTGAGTGATGTTACTAAAAACAAACAAGAACAAAACACACAATTCATGTTACAAAACCCATTATGTTGTTTTTCTAGCATAACATATATATATATAATACCTAAAAGGTTACACGTGTTTGAAGTTAGAGAGTAGAAAAATAAATCCAATTTGTTTTTAGAGAAGAAGACAGAGCATGTTTATCTTTAACATAGGTGAATTTTTTTAAAAATGAATTCTCAGCTGTAGGGCAATTGAATAATGCAGCTTTGAAAATCACAGCAAGATTTATTCAGAGAAAGGATTATGGAGCTCTAGCCCTGTGTCCTGTGTGGTAGAAAGGAAGCTATCCTGGTGCACCCCCATTTTCCTAAAGCACCAACTTTAAATGTGTTTGTGTTCTGTTTCCTGTGCTTTGGTCGGCTTCCTTCGACTACCACCGGCTAAAGCTCCAGCTGGCTCACTGGGGAACAGGAAAATGCCCGAAGTCAGGCCAGTCTTTATCTGTAAGGATGGCTTGCCATTCACCATGTGTCCAAGTAGTGACTGTCCAGAGACAGATAGAGATCCTATCTAGAGGACTTCAATAAAACGTCAGCCACAAACATGTCCATTCTCACGATAACTATTTAGAAATGAACCTGTCTCCACTAAAGGCTTCAAGATGTTTTCTCTTAGATAATAGAACTATTTTTCTTTGTCAGATTTATCTTGGCTTGAGCTTCACTCTGAAGTTGAATTATTGGAGGGAAGTAATTTAGGATTCAGTTACTGATTTTTAATTCAGTAGACTCGATCCACATATCACTGCTTACTATGGGTTTATATTTCCAATACTTCTTTGGACAAACATTTTCTTTCTCTAAAGAAGTAGCTCTTTTGTAAGAAGTGTTTCCAATTTTAGGGAAGACGGTTAGAGTGACATTTGTTCTCGGGCACAGGGAGTGTCTCATGACAGAACATGACTGATGAAGGAGGTGCTGATGGATGGGAGTTTGCTGGATGGTAGAATGTGTGTAGTAACAAGGAAGATGATGGATTTATGTGCTAAACATGTCAAGGTTAGGGCTGATATTGGCTAGAAAGGGCAGGAGGGAAATTTAAATATATCAATATAACAAATGAATATTAATGTCTTGTGTATGAAACTATTTCATTGGGCACCTGGGTGGCTCAGTTGGTTGGGCGGCTGCCTTCGGCTCAGGTCGTGATCCTGGAGTTTTGGGATCGAGTCCCGCATCAGGCTCCCTGCTCAGCAGGGAGTCTGCTTCTCCCTCTGACCCTCCCCCCTCTCATGCTCTCTCTATCTCATTCTCTCTCTCAAATAAATAAATAAAATCTTTAAAAAAAAAAGAAACTATTTCATGATTGCAGAGTTTTTTCTGATATATCCTGTTATTGTTGAAATATAGAAATATAGAACCGGTAATGTGGCAAAGCGCTTTTTGGTAAAGGATCCTTCTTTTGTTAATATTCACCTCTATATTTCCCCAAAGACATACATTTATAGATCCATTTGCTGTAGGGGGAGCAGAAGCAAAGAGCAGTTGCACTATGTTTAAATATTAAAGTGGGGGAATTAGAGCAATTATAACCATTTCCTGCACCAAACAGACACTGAAAGGGGTTTACTCATATAATGTTATACTTCTATCAATTATTTGACTATGCACTCATATAGTATATTACTCATATAATATTATTCAAATATAATATGAATTATATAGTTCATTCACATAATGTTATGCTTACCTCAAATATTTGAATATTTTGGCCAGGATTGTCTGATGATAATGTTAATTCTCCTTTTTTTTAATTCCGTGTATATATTCTATGAATTAAGCAATGTGCTCTATTAGAGTTTAATAACTCAAACAAGCTGTTTGGGTATTGATCGGCTATGTCCACAGTAATGTTGTATAACAAACCAGCGGAAGTTCAGTGGCTTATCCCTCTAGCATTTATTTTTATCACTGATGGGTTGGCAGACTGGTTTGTCTGCCTGTTCTGGGCTACGGGTTGATTGATTTCACAGTTCAGGCTGGGTCCAGATCTGCACTCTGTGAATCCACTTTCTCTTCCATCAGCAGCTACCTAGGAAATGAGCTCTTGGTGAATGGAGCATGGGAGCTTGAGCCGAAAAACACAAAGCCCCTTTAAGACCTCTTCCTACTTCAAAACCATTAATATTCTGAGACCTCATGCCAGTCACTTGGCCAAGCCTAACAGAAGTGGACAGAAAAGCATACCCTGTCTATTCTAATGTACTGCAAAGAGAGGGGCTAAAGAATTAAGGATCGTCCAACCTACCAGTTGGTCTGTGGCAGCACACACCATCGACTTTTGGGTTCTTGCTTTTGGGTTCCCTGGAGGGAGGGTGTGTGTGCCTTATGACATCAGTATAGTAGCAGTGCAATTGGATAATAAGTGTGTATAATGGCACCACTGCACCCACATACAATCGTCATCTTGCCCTTATTAATTTATTAGTAATAGTTAATAAATAAGTGGTGATAAGGTAGTCTGAACTTTTAAAAATAACATTTAATTTTTAAAGCTGATGCATTCATAGACTAAAGCCCAACAATACCAGTTTCTGGTATACAAACCTCCAACTCTTTGCTGCCCTTGCTGCCTCCAGCCCAGACTGTGGCCATGTCTTCTCTCCTGGTCTTGTCTCCTCCAGTCCCATACCCTTCCATGTAATGCTACTACCAGAAACATTTTTAGATCACAATTGTTTAGAAAGTACATTCCGACCCTATCACTCTTCTAATCAAAAACCTTTCAGGTAGATCCCCATTATTCACAGAATAAAGTCTCAAGGTCACTTCTATGATCTGACAGATGAGGCCCTCTGCAGAACAGCCTATCCTGTTTCCCAATCTTCTTGCCCTTCACGGACTCTCTAGTGTTCACTAACAGAATTATGCTTTCCTATGCATATAATGTAAATTCTTGTCCACTGCATCTTTGGTTATGAGGTTCTTTCCACCTGGAATTGCCAATACCGATCCCATTTCTACATGGTCTTGTCCTGTTTATCCTTCAAGACCCGAATCAAATGTCACCTCTTCCTTGGACATTCTACATCCTCATAGCCTGAAGTAATCTCTGCCTTCCTACAAAACTCACAAGACTTTCCTGCCTCTTTTATGGTACCTGTTGTTTTATTTTTTTTCCTAAATTGTATTATTATTATTATTATTATTATTTATCTATGTCTTATCACTGCTGTTGGACTACCATTTATCTTTTCCCACCTCAATACTAAATATGTTTCCTTGACTATTAAAACAATATTTAATGGGGCACCTGGATGGCTCAGTTGGTTAAGTGTCTGACTCTTGGTTTCAGCTCGGGTCGTGATCTCAGGGTTGTGAGATCAAGCCCCACATCAGGCTCTGCACTCACGGGGATTCTCCTTGTGATTCTCTCTCTTTCCCTCTGCCCCTCACCCCCTGTGGGCTCTCTCTCTCTAAAATAAATAAATCTTTAAAAAAATTTTTTTGAAGATAAAACCCCCAATATTTAATAAATAAATACATTTGTCAAAGTATTAGTACCCTGAGTCATTGTTCTTCCCGGATCTGCATGTCAATCAGGTTAAGTGGTTTTCTTAAGTAACAATCAGTCCACGCTGGATATATAAGCAGTGCAAACTCCAGTTCTTTTTTTAGGTTGCAGGCTTATTTCATGTGAGCAGAGTCATTAGCCATATGTGGGCATTACTTTGGTTTCAGAATAATTTTGTCCTATATACCATCTATGGATTTATCAGGGACTGGGCCTTTGGAAGCTTTTCAACTGCAGGAAAAGTCTGACTGCAAATAATCTATCATTTTATCTGACCTTGAAGCTATGGACAGGGCAGCCTGACTTACTAAATAATGCATCTATACTGAAAACCACGTGGCAAGTTTGATGCCCTTTGCCTGTGAGGAGGGCCGCCATTGTTTCCATTTCCTGCCAAGCTCCAAGGCCAAAATCTTAGCGCCCCCTAATGTTGCAAGCAATCTTTTCACCATTAACAGATAAATACAATGAGACAAATAAATGAAAGGCCAATGTCAGTGAGATTTAATTTTGGAATTAATAATGATCTATATTTGTGCAGAATGTAAGCTTTATGAACATTACTTTGAGCACCTACTTAATCCCTATTCCTACTAGGGTTATTTTGAATTTAATTCATGCTCATGGTTTCAAAATCGTCAATAAGTTTGTCTTCCTTTTACGCTCTTCTCACATCATTTCTGAAGTATTGCCTCGGACTGTGAAATGAACAAAACTATGTCCTATGTTCTGAGGATTTTGTTCCATATTTTTTTCATAGATGACCAT
Organism: Neomonachus schauinslandi; assembly: GCF_002201575.2. Lineage (NCBI taxonomy): Eukaryota > Metazoa > Chordata > Mammalia > Carnivora > Phocidae > Neomonachus > Neomonachus schauinslandi. The sequence continues at coordinate 122,085,312 of NC_058407.1, forward strand.
TCTGTCATCATGAGAGTTTTCTTTATCTCTCTTTTCTATTTTTATTATGAATCTCAAAATTTTTATATCAAAGTAGAATTTTTTTTTTTTTCACCAGTAAAGTTCTTTTTCAGCTTCCCTTTCTTTTTGGAAAAAAAGTCAAGTATAGAGTGTGTTTTAATATAAACTGGACGGTAGTGTTACATGTGTGTAGTGTTAAATGCCCCTCAGCCTCTTTCTAAAAGGTTATTTACATAAAAGGTTTGTTGGGAGCCAATTATCTTGGAGTGTTGGGTAAATTCTTCATAAATTCAGTTTTCAATCTGATAGTGTTCATAAAAGCAGAACCTAAAAGTAAAATATCTTTATGGTTTCCACAGGTTTTATTATGCAAAACACTTCTATTTTCTAAAAAACTAGATTTTTCAAAGATAGAAAAAGCTTCAATAAATCCCATCAACAGGGGCGCCTGGGTGACTCAGTTGTTAAGCGTCTGCCTTTGGCTCAGGTCATGATCCCAGGGTCCTGGGATCGAGCCCCACATCGGGTTCCCTGCTCCGTGGGAAGCCTGCTTCTCCCTCTTCCACTCCCCACTGCTTGTCTTCCTGCTCTTACTCTCTCTCTCTCTGTGTCAAATAAATAAATAAAATCTTTAAAAAAAAATAAATCCCATCAACAGTTCTGAAAATGCATGTAAAACTAAATATGGCTCCCCACTTTTCTAGGTGACTAGAAGGGGAACTGAAGGGGGACTCATAGGAGCAGAAAGGAAATAAGTAACAAAAAAGCTAATGCAAGTGGGAACAGCACTCACATAAGCCCACTGAAGCCTGGTGCGCCATCTGATAACATTCTTTGTGCAAGTGTTACCAAAATAGAAACTATGTGATTGTTTTAAACCATCCATGTAAAATTTAAGATCTATTCTCTTTGGTTTGCCTAGTGATGTGTCTTTGTTTTAACGCAGGGCCCAGGCAAGGATGTGGTGGTTATCTGACAGGTTCAAATAATACCTTTGCCTCTCCTGATTCTGACTCCAATGGAAGATATGACAAGAACTTAAACTGCATCTGGTTCATCACTGCACCTGTAAACAAACTAATTAAACTTACCTTCAGTACATTTGCTCTGGAGGCACAAAGTATTTTGCAAAGATGCATCTATGATTATGTAAAGGTAAGGCTATCCTATTTCCTAACGGAGTCTTCTAACCGAGACTTTAATGTGATATGTTCCAGTTTATACCATTCAGGGAGTCATGAAAATTTTGAGTACTGCTAATTTTTAAAATGACGTATTCTTTAAGGATATAACATTTATTATTACAGATTCTCTGTCTTCATATCAAGTTAATCTTTAATATGGATGACTCAGAAATGTCACGTGGCTTCTAACATTAGCTTTAAGATTTCCTGTTTATCTATGCTTTGTCAAGAGATGATCTATGGAAAGATGGGTTGTATGGAAAGAGATACTTGAAAGACCTTTGGCAAATCCTAAAATGAAGTTTATATATTTACTTTCCATATTACCTATAGATGTAGACAATAACTTAGTTCTGAAGTCCCATTAAAAGGAGGTCAAGAAACTTTTCTGTTCAATTTTTAATGATTCAATAATATTAAATTATGGTACCTATAAGGCTATATGAATTCAAAGTTGTTTTTTTCTTTTATTTAAGTAATCTCTATACCCAGTGTGGGGTTTGAACCCACGACCCTGAGATCAAGAGTTGCATGCTCCTCCAACTGAGCCAGCCAGATGCCCCTGAATTCAGATTAAACCTTCTAAGTAGTATCAGCCAGTGTATACTACTACACTTTGGGGGTGGGGGGGAGGAACAACCAGCGTGGCAAGATTTGTGCCCATGAGGAGTTTAAATCTGATTGTAAAAGTAGTGGGTGATGTATGCAAATCAACAATAAACAGTTCAGGATAGTCAGTATTGAAGTGCCAACTAATGCATTGGATAGAGGCTCAAAGCAATGTGCAAATTTAAAAGGGAGGAAAGTTCATGATGATCTGGCATGAAGAAGAAAGGCTTCACAGAGTGAAGGAAAGCTTATTCAAGTCAGGAGACAAGGCATTCCAGGCAAGGTGCACATCAAAAAAAGGAGGTACAGAAGTTGGCATATGAATGTTCTTGAAAGAGTGAAGGGACTGACTTTACTGGAGCAGAATATTCCAAAAAGTAGCAAGAAATAAGATTGCCTAATCTTATTGGTGGAGAAATACCCAGATCACAAAGAATCTTGAAACGTCAAATGAGAAAGAAAGAAAGAAAGAAAGAAAGAAAGAAAGAAAGAAAGAAAGA
>NC_058407.1:122087614-122165771 GCF_002201575.2 Neomonachus schauinslandi
AAAGAAAGAAAGAAAGAAAGAAAGAAAGAAAGAAAGAAAGAAAGAAAAAAAGAAAGAAAGAAAGAAAGAAAAGAAAAGAAAAGAAAAGAAAAGAAAGAGAAAGAAAGAAAGAAAGAAAGAAAGAAAGAAAGAAAGAAAGAAAAAGTCAAATTAATTCAGTTTTTATGCAGTTGACAATAAGGAGGAGTTGAAGGTTTTCCAATGAGTGATATGATGAGGGCAGTATTTAAGGAAGACTAATATGGAATCAGCATTGCAGGTGGGTGGTGAGCAGAAAGTCTGGAGGTAGGACCCCAGGAAGAGGTTACTTTTAGATAAGGAGGGTACAGAGATGGAGATGTTAAGCCTAGTGCAAGATGAACTTTTAAGTTTAAAAATTGTCTTAAATTTTAAAGAAATTTTTTTTTAAAAAGGGAAGGAAAAGTCATAGATGGAATACGCATCAAGCACTTAATTATATACTGTCATAAGCTCCAAGCCCAGGAGACCAGGAGAAGGTCAGTACTGTTAGGAGGAGACCATGCTTTGGAAGGTGGGGGTTCAGTTTGGGGGACAGCAGGGCAGACAGGTGGGCAGAGGATGGATCAGGGCTCTCATGAGAAGAGAGCAGCACAAATAGGAGGAGACAGCAAAGGAGCACTTCTGCAGTCAGTTTTCTTTCAGGAAGGCAGCACGGAGCTAGAAAACCGGGCTTCAGCGCCACTTGGGCAAAGGTCAAGGTTTGCAGCGAGGCAGTCAGAGAGGATAAAAGATGCAGGACAAGAAACAGACAAGTCATGGAAAAAATACAAAAGCCAGGCATAGTGGAGGATCCCTAAAGTCAAGGGAGAAGAGTCTCTCACCAAGGATGGGTGGTCAATGTTACCAAGTTATAAATTAGAGGCCAAGAAAGGTGAAGATGAAGGAAAAACTCATCAGATTGGATGACAGCCATTTTTAACTAAAGTATTGACACACAAGCCAGATCAGAGGGAGTTCCTGGAAGATTGGACATAACAAGGGACTTCGGTTTAGGTTGAATTTTTTTCTAAAATGACACCAGATAGAGGGGCACCTGGGTGGCTCAGTTGGTTAAGCGACTGCCTTCGGCTCAGGTCATGATCCCAGGGTCCTGGGATCGAGTCCCGCATCGGGCTCCCGGCTCGGCGGGAGGCCTGCTTCTCCCTCTCCCACTCCCCCTGCTTGTGTTCCTGCTCTCGCTGTCTCTGTCTCTGTCAAATAAATAAATAAAATCTAAAAAAAAAAAAAAAAAAAAAAATGACACCAAATAGAGCAGTAGCAAAGCTGATATTCCAGACCTTGTGAGAGCTGCCTCGGTTTTACAGGAGGGTCGTAAGCTCTGGAGGCTGGTAGTATGGACTCTAGCCCAGTGTTGCCAACAGACAAATTTCCTCACCACCCCAATTCTTTCTCATTTCATCTAAAAAAAGACAAACGAGGGTGCCTGGGTGGCTCAGTTGGTTGGGCGACTGCTCAGGTCATGATCCTGGAGTCCCGGGATCGAGTCCCGCATCGGGCTCCCTGCTCGGCGGGGAGCCTGCTTCTCCCTCTGACCCTCCCCCCTCATGTACTCTCTCTCATTCTCGCTCTCTCAAATAAATAAATAAATCTTTAAAAAAATAAAAAATAAAAATAAATAAATAAAAAAAGACAAACGAAAAGAATCACATACTCGTACCTACTTTGCAAGGCTGTTTTGCGGTTAAAGATCATGTATGCCTGAGTGTTCAGCACTGGGCCTGAAATGCAATTTAAAAACAAATCCATTTCCCCACCCCCCACCCTTGTGTAATGCTAGATGGGCAGGCTGGCTGTGGGATCACTTTTTCTTAAAACATTAAAAAGAATTGATTTACAGATAAATGATCATAAAAGTAAATTCATGCCGGATGTTTTGGGTGTGGTCCTGCTAGGAGGAAGGTTGATTGATATTCTCATCCTTTTCTGAGTGTGATTTGATACTGTTGTTAAAGCAACTAGCAATTTTCTGAATTTCTTCAAGTCATTTGGGACAAAAATAGCAGTATCAAAAAGAAGGAGTTATTATCTAGCTTAAATATAAAATGCCTCCTTTCTAAAGAAATTCTGTTCAGATCTACTCTTGTTTTCCTTCTTGGGAAAGCAGTTTCTCTACACTGGCAGCTTTTCCAGCTTTTAACAAACTGGCAGATCAAAGAACTGTCCTTGGAATGCGAAGCCTGGAGATACCTGCATTAAAGCGATTCTCTGTGATAAATGGGACATTTGATTCCTCGTAGAGTGTTTCTTAGATATTATAATCAAATCACTTTTTAGAAAAGCTAATTTAATTCAATTCTGTAGGTCAATATACAGGTGAAAACATGGCAATTCCATCGTTCATTCATAATTATCTCTTATTTTTGAAAGGGTTGACCTGAAAAGTTATTACGATAACTGCAGTACATCACGATTGTGTGTTTTTGCTGAGTGTTTCTGTTGAAATGAACATCACATCCACTCCATAAAGAGTCACGTGGCATGATGATGTGCCAGGCACCCCACGGCGTAGATACAGAGGGTTAAAGATAGGGTTCCCCAAGTTGCTGTCAGCAAAGCGGAGGAAGCCAACACATAAGCATATAAATTATTGTACAACAAGACAAAAACAATAAATATGAACCAGGAAAAAAAGTAGAGAAGAAGGTATAATTGAGTCATTTGGGGGTTCAGGAAAGGCTTTGTCCATTGGGTTGGCTGAGCCGGATTTTGGAGGAACATTGCAGAAGCACACTTCCTGTTGGGGGGCCGCCAGAGAGAAAGAGGGAAGGATGAACTTGCAGCTCTGCATTGTATGCCTGGCTTCCTGACCCACCAACCTGCCAGCAGTAAAGTCAGTTCTCTTGTGGTGAGCGGTGAGAGAAATGGCAGAAAGGGCTCAGGGCTGTGCCCCTAACTGACATTCCTCTGCTGGGAAATATGGAACTAGTGGAAAGGAAATGGCTCCTTCCTAACATTTCCCAGCATCTTCCCAACCTAATCCATGCCCGCTGGAATAGCCAGTATTTTATGGCACTTCCTTGACTATTTGAAGTGAAGGTCATCTACGCTACAGCCTACCCTCATATGTAGCTTCAAAAATGTAATATAATGTACTAAATGCAATGAAAAGGTGGAATAAAGGGAGGGTATAGGAAATAGTGCAGACCTAAATACATAAATGATCTGCTACAACTGTATTAATGATACAGTAGTCAGATTCCTCTAGGTGGGATCGCGGCAAAGGTGAAAGTATCAGGTTAGACTAATATGGATAGGCTGTATTTGCAACTTAAACGCCAGTAACCTCACCATCTGCAATATGAACTTCCAAAATAGTGGAAAAACTCAAAAAAGTAGTTCTAAACAAAACAAAGTCCAGTCTTCCTTCCACTCACACAGTAACTGCATTCTCAGAAATGTGGTGCCTCTTAAAACTGTGCAAAATGTTTTTGTTTTCTATAGAGAATGGATTTAGGTTCTGGGATCCCACAACAATGAACAGTTTTATTACACAAATGTCTGGCCGGGCACTGAAAAGTTACATGGGACAGAATAAATCTTCACTTTGCAGAACTGTCCTGTGAATTGCAGGGTGGGATCTGCAGTGTGGCTTCTACACACTAAATGCCAGGTATAGCCCCCAAATTGTTGTGATGACCCCAAAAAAACACGACATGCTTGCAAAACGCTCTCTGGGAGGTGACCCTGCCCCCTTTGAGGACCTCTGTCTTAACCCACTGGGCTTAACCAGTCTGTGGGCCAGTCAGTGTTAGGAGAAGATCTGCACTCTATCAAGGCATTGGGTTCCATGAGCTAGTCCCTACCATTCATTCATTCATTCATTCAATAAATGTTTATATGAATACCAACTATATTCCAGACACTGGTCTAGGCACTGGAAAAGAACATTAAGATGAGAGAAAAAAATAATAATAATATAAAACCTCCTGTATTTACAGACCTGATTCTAATCACTGCTTCTTGTGACCCTTCCTGAGACCACTGGGACCAACGGGACATTTTTCCCCTTAAGATTCTGAAATCGGTCAGAGTTCAACCCCAAATCTGAAAAACCACTGTCTGTTCTCTTTCCCATCCCAAATTACACACCAGCATGTCTGGCAGACCCTAACCAAGTCTCCTCAATAAAGTCAAAGAATTCATGGCGATACTCTAAAATGCAGCATAGGGATGCTCCAAATAAGAATATAAAAATCCTGCTGTTGTCAAATTCCCAAGGAAATAGTAAAAGATAAAGTCCTGAGAAAATTAATGTCTAAAATGATTAAGTTAAATTTGAAAAGAATTCAAGTCACCAATATTGCCCTTATTAATGCCCTTTTGCATTAAAAGTTCAGAGAAAGTAAAATCCCAACATGGCCTTCCCCATTTTCTCCTGTAAATTAACAGCTGGATAAAATGCAGGATCTGGCAGTCATCGTTGTCAGAGGCTTTCTCCCCCCAACTCCCGTAAGCAGTTCCTTCAGGATCTTAAGTAGATTCTAATATGCTCCACTATCAGACTGCTCACAGCTGAGAAAACACAAAATCCTTCTTAGCGCTTATCTACAAAACTTAGAGCATAATCCAAGCTTCAGGCCTAACGGAGTTATGCCAGGTGGCAGGGCCCCCGGGAATGCAATATATAACCGCGTGTGATTGTGCAGGTCTTAAGGGCACAGTCCTCAGGGCACCATTTATATTCTAGTCCATATGAGTCCCCATCTCCAGTATTGCACGGGGTGTCTCCTGCAGCACACCCTGGAGCTACCCTCCTTCATGGAGGTCTAGCGTCATCAGGGGGTGGGAGAGCAGGTGGAGAAATACTGGCTTCAGCTGCATGGGAGTCTGGAAGCTGGTGTCAGTGGTCCAGAGGCCACCAGCTGTCTAGTTCAGCCCAGTTATGAGAAATCATCCCATGGCGGTGAATGAACTCTTGCAAACAGCAGCGGGAGGCCAGGCACTATGTAATTTCTGTCCATCACATTGACTCATTACCTATTCGGAACAAATCAGGTCCTAGAGCTTCTACAGAAGAAGATGCAGTCTTTCTCCCGAGACGTAAGGAACTTCACGGTCGTGTCCCGGGGTGCTTGCTCAGTCCCACCGGCGTCCTCTCGCCCTAATGCCGGGCACCCCAAGTGAGTTGTGGAGACTCTCACATGCCTCTTACACTACTTTTAAACGCCTCTTCAAATGCCTGCCTGAGGTCTTTCCTGCCTCCATCATCTGGGTTCTCTTATTACATTTATATCCTTCACTGTAGTACTCACTTTTTAAAATTTTATATATAGGGGCGCCTGGGTGGCTCAGTTGGTGAAGCGTCTGCCTTCGGCTCGGGTCATGATCCCGGGGTCCTGGGATGACCCCCGCATCGGGCTCCCTGCTCCGCGGGAAGCCTGCTTCTCCCTCTCCCACTCCCCCTGCTTGTGTTCCCTCTCTCGCTGTGTCTCTCTCTGTCAAATAAATAAAATCTTTAAAAAAATAAAAATAAAATAAAATAAAATTTTATATATAAATGACACACACACAAATATATATGTATATTCAATGTATGGATCCCTCTCACCAATTAGTGCCAATGAGTGTCTTGAATGTACGGAAAGTGCCTTATACATCCTTGTATACACAGGACCTAGCACAGAGGCAGAGAATAAAAATAAATAAGTAAAGATAAAAATGCTTGCCAGTATGAATCTGATGATACAGGTGGCAGCCATTATCATAATGTTTTAACTTGTTTACCAGAGAAGGGATATTACCTAAAACTTGGCAAATCCTCTCTTCTATAAAATGAGGGACATGAGATTATCCAACTCTGTGGAGTCTCTTCTGGCTCTAAATTTACTAAAATCCCTTGTAAGCAGGAGAGACAGTGCCACCTAGTGGTAAGTTGACTTTTCTGTTTATTTTAAAATGTCTTATTTCTATTTTATACATTCCTAGCATTTTAGAATAATGTCAGTGGTCATGGCTGTTTTGAAGTTTATAACACACCATAGTTCTGTTATAAATTCGTTGTTTGGATCTACGCACACATATTTGTTTTCAAAATACCGTGAAGATGAGTCAGCTGGAGAAATCTGTTTTCTGGTAATATGCTTGAAAGAAATTCAGGTGTCCACTATTTTGACCGGTAGCTGTTGAAGGTTCCTATGGCTGGGAGTTTTTCCGGGTGCTGGTGACACCACAGTGAATCATCAGTCTTCCCACCCAGGGGACTTACATTTTTATTGGGAGAGAGACAAGAAAAAGTAAATAAGCAACAAATGAGATGTGTTTTGATTGTAGTAAGAAAATAGATGTTGGAGTTCCGGCAACGTACCATAGGGTTGGGCTCTCTGAGGAGGTGACATTTGAGCTGAGACAAGGGGGAGTGGCCCGTTCAAGAGCTGGGGAGAGAGAAATTGCTCCCTGCAGGAGGAATAGCCAGTGCAGGGGCCTGGCGGGGACAGTCCCCGCAGGACGAGGTATGGGAAGAAGGCAGTGGGAGGGGTCTGGGAAGAGGCCCCAGGCCAGACCAGGTGGGGGTTCGCAGGCCACCATAAAGCATTCAGGTGTCACTTCAGGCGCCGTGGGAATCCACTGGAGCATTTAACACTGAGCAGGAGCTTGAGTTAAGTTTGCAAACCCTCGGGCCGTTAGTTCTGCCGAAATGACTGTGGCTGTTCTGTGGACACAGACCTCTCAGGAACATGTTACAGTAATCAGGGTGGAGGACGATGGTGGTAGCAATGGGGAGGAGCCCTCTGGGGTAGATTCTGAAGGTAGAGCGGAATAGATGTGGGGTCGGTGGGGAGGGAGAGAGGAATCAGGGATGACTGAAGTCTTTGGCTTGAGCGGATTATTGATATCAGGAAGCCTTGGGGAGACTAGGTCCAGGAGGGGTGGGTAGTGGGAGAGAGGGACCAAAGCACTACTCATTTATTAGACATGTACTGGGTGCCTTTTGTGTGCCCTCGAAAAACTGGGGACACCCAGTGCACAGATTGGACAGAAAACACAATCTGTGTTTCCATGGAACTAGAGTCGTCTTCAGAGAGGAAGACAATAATATTAAGTAATATACATAATATGTGAACATAATGCATGCTTTAAAGAAAGAATGAAGCAGGAAGGGAGAAAGGGAATTGGCAGAGAGTTCACATTGAAAGGAAGGTGGTCAGGGATGGCTTTAGCGAGGCAGTGATGTTTGAGTCAAGTCCTGAAGGAGCAGAGAGGAGTGAACGATATGGATGTACAGGAGAGGAATGTTCCAGCAGAGGAAACTGTAAAGCCGCAGTGAGCCTGGTTTGCTTGAGGAGCAGGGAGAATGATGTGGAGACAGCAAGGTATCAGATGAGAAAAGTCAGGGGTGGCATGGAGAGCAGATGCTCTCAAGCCTTTGAAGGCCACTGTAATGGCTTTAGCTTTTCTGTCGAGTGGCTGGGAAGCAGCTAGGAGGGCTCTGAGCAGTGACCTGGTCTGAGCTGCATTTTTAACTGTAGCCTATGACTCACCTGCTGAAGAGAGGCCAAAGAGGGGCAAGAGTGGAACCAAGGAGTCAGCGGTGCGAAGCCAGGCACGAGATCTCGGGGGCTTGTACACGTGTGGCCATGTGAGCAGGCGGGGCGAGGACAGAGATGCATTGGCCTGCTCTAATGACCCGCTCGTTTTAAATCAGATAGGACTTTCCTCGTGAGAAAGGATTTCCAGGCATCGACCCAGGTTTTTGTTTGAAATCATTATAATAGCATCAATTCAATAGCAGCAGTTCCTAGGTTAAAACTCGCTCTAACAATATCAGTGTAAGTTTCTTCATCATGACCTGTTGTGACTCCACGTCCATTTTAGTGTAAAATATGCAACTTCTTTGTGAGTAACGGAAAACGAATGAACTATGTTTCTTTTCAGTTATACGACGGGGATAGTGAAAATGCCAACTTGGCTGGAACATTTTGTGGTTCCACCGTACCTGCTCCCTTTATCTCTTCTGGTAACTTCCTGACGGTTCAGTTTGTCAGTGATGCAACTTTAGAAAGGGAAGGATTTAATGCTACGTACACCCTTGTGGACAGTGAGTAAATGGAGATATCTTTATGTTTTATGAAACGTGTGTTTATGCACTAAAAATAACGCCATGCTTCTATCTAAACTCAATGTTAATTACTAAACTCAGTGTTAATTACTAAACTCAGTGTTAATTCCTATCTAAACTCAATGTCACTTTCTAAATACCATGTTAATTACTCTGTTTAATCGGTGATACAAATTTCGTACGATTCTTTTTTTTTAAGATTTTTATTTATTTAAGAGAGAGAGAGAAGGGGCATGAGCAGGTGGGGGGAGGGGCAGAGGAAGAGGGAAGCATTAAATCCCGCTGAGCATGGAGCTTGACGTGGGGCTCGATCCCGGCACTGCGAGATCATGACCTGAGCCAAAGGCAGACACTTAACCAACTGAGCCACTCAGGTGCCCCTAAATTTGGTGTGATTTTTAGTGAAGAATACCCTAACTTCTTCATAGAATGATGTAACCACAGTTCTTTGGGCTGGGAAGGTAGAGAAGGCTGAATTTTAAATATTGTGTGTTATGTGGACATATGAGTAAAATTTGCCTTATAAGCTGTTCTCTTTTTCCAGTGCCTTGTGGTGGGACGTATAATGCAACTTGGACCCCGCAGAGTATTTCATCACCCAATTCATCAAACCCAGAAATCCTATTTTCCATGTGTACTTGGGTCCTCGAAGCTCCCCCACATCAGCAGGTCAAGATAACAGTGTGGGCCCTGCAGTTGCTCTCCCAAGACTGTGACCGGAATTACTTAGAGTTTCAGGACTCGCCTGAGGTAACAATCAGAGGATGCAGGACAGTCCCATCTAATGATCTTTTTCACCAGTATTTGCAAAACACTTGAAATAATGAGGGCATAATTAAATAAATTCTCAAACTTACCTCCAGCTTAACATATCCAAAACATACATATACAGCCATATACAAAACCCTCTATTTGGGCGTTAAGAAACTTGCACTTGGTCTTGTAGGTGGGGAGCTCTCAAACTTCCTTGTGCACAAGAAACATCTGGGTGTCTAGATAAAAGTGCATATGCCAGGGCCCCACCCTCCGATACTGAGTTCTCCACATAGCACCTATTAATCTAAATTTTTGATGAACAACTTCAGTGTTCTGCCACTGAAGGACCAAGGATCCTGCAGCTGGGGGACCTGTGGATAGGATGAACTGAAGGGGTCAGTGTGGAACACAGGGAAATCAGTTACGAGGCCATTTGGCACCAGTCCAGTGGGACTATATTCATGGTCATGTAAGAGAGAAAAAAAGAAAAAGCTGTTTTGGTTTTAAAAAGAGAGAGAGAGAGAATTGCCTGTGGGCTAAGACGTTGAGGAGACAGTTGGATGTAGATGCGTGATATTAACAGAAGGCCTGAAGGGCTAGGTGTCATCATTACATGGATCAATAGCTGAATTAACACGAGTCATGAGATTATCCATGGAACCTGTGTAAAGTGTGGAGTCATGACCGGAGGATGGATCCCTGGGAAAACCCCTGGGACCCTGGATTGTCTTTCAGCAGTTTGAGGAGCAACTAATCTGCCCCTGTTCATTCTCAGGATGTCATATTCAACCCCCCACAGGCTGGCAATAGCAGAGGGTCCAATCTATCCCTTCCTGAGTTTTGGGGGTCCTCCTTATTATAAATCTGGGGTCCCCTAGTTTACATATAGATCTTGGTGGGGGTAAAAAAATCCAGTTTGTCTGATTCCAATTGGAGAGGTCTGGGAGGAGTTGGCTGTTGGGCAGACACCATATTTGTCGAATTTTCAGAAAGCTCAGGCACTGAGACATACCCCAGGCTCCCACCGTGGCCAAGGTGTGAGATGATCACCGTTCCATTGGCAGTGGTTTTCAGAGTGAGATTCCTATTCCCTGGTGGTACCCTTCCTAGAAGGTCTTAGAACCAAGCAGAACAATGCCCTTTAGTTAAACCTCTTTCAATTTCCCATTGCCTCCCGAAGCTGAGATGATGGGGATCAGGGCAGACTCCCATCTGAGTAGGGAAATGCTGCTCACAGGGCACAAGACAGCTCTGGATCATAACAGCAGCTGGATGGGCCTCAAGGAAGACCCAGTATTTGTCATGAATGAATAATGTCCTTTGACTGAACGAATAAAGGAAAGAACAGAGGGTTTCAGCGTGGGTAGGTTGAGAGGAAAGATGGGAAATTGACTGATAGCTGGGAGAAACTGGAACTCTCCAGGTGTTCGAGAGTAGGAGGAGAAGATACCGTTGGAAGTTCATGCGAGGATCACGTGTTGGAGGCACGATTGATGATGAATAGCAGGCATAGGCAAGCACAGAGAGTGGAGGCGAAAGTCACTGGTAATAAGGAATGCAGATTAGCATTTAGTGGATCGTCTGTAAACACATCAAAGCCTCTGAGGATTGGGAAAGGAAGCGGGGTGCCAGGGACGATGATGAGCTAAGACCCGAGTCTTTAATGAAGGAAAGTCACCAGAGGGAAAGTGGGAATGGTGAGAAGGGTCAGAGGAATCTTAGGCCAGACGTAGAGACCCTCAGAGGAAAACTGGCTTTGATGCAAGGCTAGGTACTGCAGGGAGCGACCTGGGGAACCCCTCCACCCCTCAGCCCCCCACCGCTATTCCTACTCAAGGAATTGTGGACTGTGGGACAAGAATGGCCTCCACCAGGAGGCTGCAGGAGACCCAAGCTTCACTCAAGGCCCCAAAGTGGAAAGGCTATGTACAGATGTATACAGTGGCGGTTAACATTGCAGTGAAATTTGAGAGGCGGCCGCAGGCCAGGTTAGGAAAGGACCAGCAGCAGGAGGCTGGGGGGCAGGGGGTAGAAACAGACATCAGCAACAGGAGCTGGCAAGCACGGGTGGGAAGCGGGCCTGTCAGTAGGCGCCCACGAGTGAAAGACAGCAAATGTCTTACCTTTGGTGCTGGTGGTTTTTATGCAAGGCTGGGTAGGCGCTGGACCCCATTACCTTATTATCTTGAGAGGTCAGGAGGGCTGCCCAGGTTTCGCAAAGGGGAAAGGGGGACCTCATTGCAGGGAGGGGCTGCCTTGGGGGATTCCCAGTGTTACAAAAGTCCGGTTAGATGAGCTCAGGGGTGGGGAGTGCTGGGAGCCCTGCCGAGTTAGGCTTCTGGGGTTCGGGACTATGGGGAGACCCAGTGGAACTGTATTGAGCTCAGTCAGCCTGGATGTGCTCAGAGCAACTGCACAGGCCTTTGGCTGTGAAGCCGCCTGAGGGGGAAAGGGTCTCGTCTGCACACAGTGTCTGTCTCCTGGTTTCAGCAGAAACTTGGCCTTGCCCTCCTGCCCCTCGGGGAGTGTGAGACATTTGTGCATTCCAAGCCCTGGTTGCTGGGGCCTTCGAACACTGTAACCAGTTTCCATGGCTGAATTTTTTTAAAAGATTTATTTATTTATTTATTTATTTATTTATTTATTTATTTGAGAGAAGAGAGAGAGAGAGTGCGTGTACGAGTGGGGGGAGGGGCAGAGGGAGAGGGAGAAGCAGACTCCCCGCTGAGCAGAGAGCCCAAAGCGGGGCTCGATCCCAGGACCCTGAGATCATGACCTGAGCCAGAGGCGGATGCTTAACCGACTGAGCCACCCAAGCGTCCCCCCATGGCTGAATATTTAAGCCATACTTTTATATGCAGTTTAGTTTCCACTACGGCCTCTTCTCTTTTGAAACCAAATCTAGTGTGATGTGGCTTCCATTTCATTTCAGAGTCACGCAAATCCAGGGCTTCTGGTCTGTGGCAGAAATGCTTCGGCGACGCCAACGTTCTATTCTTCTGGGAGCACGGCCATTGTCATCTTCAAATCCGAAGTCCTCAGCGGAAACTCTAGAGTGGGTTTTACCTATCAGATTGCAGGTGAGCCCTGAAACTGTCACCATTCCTGCTAGAATCCGCTCCCGTGAGTAAATGTGGGCCTGTTAACATGAACCACACCTGCAGCGAGGTAAGAATTTTAACTAGAAGCCAGGCCCACTTGAGCAAATTACTAAAGCTGGTTTCTGAAGAGGTAAAGTGACTATGATACTAATTAAAATGTTTAGAATACCAGCATATTCTTCAGAGTTCATGGAGCTAATTCAAGTATATACCCGTTGCCTTATGAATTATCCACTTGACTGCAAATGGAACTCACTGTACCTTAGGAAGTTATTTTGTAAAAACCAAGAAGTCCTGAAAGGGTTATTTGATTACGATCACAGCTAAGAAGTTTACTTCCAGAAGACATTATTTGATGTTCATCTCCAGCTTGATTAAAACCAAAGCTGCCTTTGATTAAAACAAACAAACAGAAATATTTGGGGTGGTTTTACCCATTTTTTACCCAAAATGATAAAGAACAGCAATTTACCAATTCTATCAGAACAAGTAATTCCTCCGAGGATGTAAACGGAAATCCTCAGATAAAAGTCTGTCCTGGATGCAGAGACTTTGTGCCTGCAAGAGTCTAGATGTCAGCCCACTCCACCTCAGTGTGATCAGAACAGTGCAGAGAATGCTAGAGCATTCCTCTTCAAAGGAGAAGGCTCACGTTTCATATTTCCCGTGGGGGTGTTTTATGTTAAGGAGACAGTGCATTACATTTGCTCTCTGCCATACCTTGCTTCCTCTGACCTCACTTATCTCAAAGGGAAGTGAAAGGGCTAGTATTAGCTTTTTTCTGAAGTTGTTCAAATTTAATCATCTTTTTGAATTCCTTCCGTCAGGTTGAAAGAGCATGAAATATTGGGATGCATACATTAATTGTGAATTTTTTTTTCCCCTAAGGTTGCAACAGAGACTATAACAAGGCATTTGGCAATCTGAAGAGCCCTGGATGGCCAGATAATTATGACAATAACTTGGATTGCACTGTTATCCTCACAGCCCCACAGAACCATACTATTTCCCTCTTTTTTCATTCATTTGGCATCGAGGACTCAAGTGAATGCACACATGATTTCTTGGAGGTAACCTAGTCTAGATATCATATAAATGAACTGTATGAGGGGCGCCTGGGTGGCTCAGTCAGTTAAGGTCTGCCTTGGGCTCAGGTCATGATCCCGGGGTCCTGGGATCCAGCTCCATATCAGGCTCCCTGCTCAGCGGGGAGTCTGCTTCTCCCTCTCCCTCTGCTGCTCCCCCCTGCTCCCAATCTCTCTCTCTCTCTCATGCTCTCTCTCTCTCAAATAAATAAATAAATAAAAATTAAAAAAAATAAATAGATGAACTATTTAAAAGATGGATCACTGAAGATTTTTCACCTCTGTCTCTGCTACCTCTAATCATGGATCCCTTACTTGTTCATAATTTGTTCATTATTTTTTCATGCCATAAATATTTACCAAGCATCTTCCAGGTCCAGGAACTGGAAATGCAATAAGGAACAAGACATAGTCAGGGCCCCCAGGAGGCTCACAGTCCATGGGAAAGACAGGAAATAGTACGCACACAACAGAGTCAGCATGGTTAGGAGCACCTAATTCAGTTTTGGGGACAGAGAAGCTTCCCAAAGGAGGTGATGTGTGGGTTCAGAGAGAACCATCCAGTGCCACGGAAGAAGCAGAACCAAGCTCTGGGAGCGCTTGCACCTCTGTGAGTCTCCAGCCCCACCAGAAGAGCACCTTCTGCGTCCTTTCTGCTCTGTCCCACCTACACTGTATAAGCGAAAACTATACTGTCGTTCACAGGAGGATGTTCTGAATGAGCCCATAACTGAGGCAGACCCTGTGTGGAGCACAGTGCCTGTATTTTACCATGAAAACCCCAGAGCTCACTTGCATGTCCTTTGCAAACTCTTTTGGAAATGTGTTCATTCTTAGGCAGTAAACTGCAGTGTCACCGAAGACTTGGATATCCAAAGATGCTGAATTGCTCTGTGGATGGAATTTGAATGTAAACCTTACCGGAAGCACTCTAAATGAGCCTTGTCTCACGTACACAAGAGTCCTCAGTACGGTTTCCATACGGTTTTCTCCTCTACATCTCTTCTGGAGTCTTATTATCCTGGGAAGCTCTCCCCTACAGAATTAATCTAAATCTTTTGTTAACAAATATCCTTAATCCATAGCGTAACGGGTACTTGAAGGAAGCTTGGGCCTTTTATCATGGCAGATACGTGTCATGGTAGGAAGTGGAGAGTGATGGATGTAGCAGGCGGGAAAGGAGGGGAGGAAGACCGTATTGTTTGTGTCAGTCAGGGCATTGAACTCAGACCTTTGTGCCTCATGCCTCACCACTTATGTAAAGCGTCAAGCAGAAGCCAGACGAGGGGATACAGAGAAAGGACAGAATAATCCCTCCCGTTCAGAGTCAGAGCGCAGCTACCCTTGGTTCAAGCCTGGGTTGACTGTTAGTGACTGGAGTTAATATGTGCCATTTTCCTTTGGATGCTGGGACCCACAGGCTAGCTCTCCAGCATTGGATGTGGGGATGCCTCCTCCCAGCTGCCCTCCCTATTCCATAGAAGTTGGTTCGAAACTTCCTATCCAATAAGCAAAGACAGGAAACCACAAGTCAGGCCCGTAAAGTGCAGCCCCATCTGGTTTTTGGAGGGAAGACTGGCATGGTTTATTGGCAGCCCTATGCACAAAACTCACCACTCCATTTACGTTAACTATGCCAGGAACAGAAATTTCTCGGTGAGGATTGTGACCATATTACTACCACACAAAAGCCAAGCCCTGGAGCACATTTGGAATCCGTGTTTGTTTTAAGTGCCTTTGCCTCCCTTTTCAGGGTCCTCTAATGGCTCAGAGATGTTTATTGCTCTCATTGATCCATTCTTCCTGTGCAGAGAAAAATGGAGAGGATGCTAGTTGGAAATGATACCCCACTTCTCCTCTCAGAGCAGAGCTTTCTAAAACAGGATCCAGAGGAAAGAGAGCCAAAGTTAAAATAGAGTGGGAGCAGGTATGGCCCTCCAGCATTCCTGAATATGGCGGCCATCTCTGTCGGTGGGTGGCTCACTGCCTGCTCCATCCACCGCAAGGCCACTTAGAAGAGTAAGCCAAAAAACACCAAAAGGCACTGTTGTCTCCCACTGCTACTCCATCAACCTAAAAAGAATCTCACTCTAGGTCAACACCACCCAGTTAGACTAGCCACGGTGCCTCTGAAGAACCTCTCTGACTTAAGACAACCAGCAATTAACCAAACGTTAAACGATGGAATTATAAAGGGAATGGAGGAACATCCAAGAATTTGAATACATGTGTCAATAAAATCACCATTCATACATGTTGAGCTGGTTCCAGCTCTATGTTGCCTGGATAACATTTCTTTAATACTCCTCAAGAGTCCTCCTCAGAGGTCTGAGAGTGCGCAGAAGGTGGTTGAGTTCGCTGCGGTTACCCATACTTACCCACTGACTCATTTCCTGTTTTTATATGCATCTACTCTAAGCAATGAATGAAAAAAAATCTATTCAGCTTCAGACTGTGTTTTTAAAATTACGTAACAGTCCAATTTCATAGATTTATTGAGGTCTATCCTTTTCCCATCCCGAAATCCCTTTGGTTTTGAACTTTATTATACTTTGTACATTGCTTTTCTTTTTTTTTTCATAGCCCCTTCTTAGCCAACATATGGGAAAAAAAACCATACACACGGTATAATGAATAAAGCATAATAGAAGTGACTGGAAACAGAGCAGGCAATATCCCCCTCCGGTCTTTTTGAAATTCACAGATAGTTTTGAATTTAAACGCAAATGGTTTTTGATCTACAAATTGGATGTTTCTGACCTTTGCAAGAAAACGTGACTTCTGGGTGTATTTTCAGAAAACCCTTCATTCTTAAGCACATAAAAAGACAAAGCTTTTCCCAAAGAGGTTGTCATTCAAATTGTCTCATGTGTCAATGGTTAGCAATGAAAAACCAAAGAAGAAAGGATAGGGGCGCCTGGGTGGCTCAGTTGGTTGAGCGACTGCCTTCGGCTCAGGTCATGATCCTGGAGTCCAGGGATCGAGTCCCGCATCGGGCTCCCTGCTCGGCAGGGAGTCTGCTTCTCCCTCTGACCCTCCTCCCTCTCATGCTCTCTGTCTCTCATTCTCTCTCTCAAATAAATGGGTGAAATCTTTAAAAAAAAAAAAAACAATTAATTTTTTAAAAAAAAAGAAGAAAGGATAATATGCTTAGGTATAGTAATTAATGGCTCACTTTTCCAGGTAAGAAATGGAAGTGACAGCAGTTCACCATTACTTGGCACGTACTGTGGAACTCTGCTGCCAAATCCCATCTTCTCTCAAAACAACGAACTATACCTACGGTTTAAGAGTGACAGGGCGACTTCCAGCCATGGGTATGAAATTCTCTGGACCTCATCACCCTCTGGTAAGACACTTGCACTTTGTAAGGGAAATTGATGTAGGTGAGAAAAACACAGGGGGTCTAATAAGAAAAGATAAATAAAAGTGACCATACCAGGATGCCTGGCTGGCTCAGTGGTTAAGCATCTGCCTTCGGCTCAGGTCATGATCTCAGGGTCCTGGGATTGAGCCCCACATCAGGCTCCTTGCTCAGCGGGGAGCCTGCTTCTCCCTCTCCCTCTGCTGATACCCCTGGTTTTGTGCTCACATGCTCTCTCTCTCTCTCTCTCTCTGACAAATAAATAAAATTTTTTAAAAAGTGACCATACCTTCTTAGCCATCTGTATACTTGATTTTTTCCAACAAATATAGACGTCTTTAACAATGAGAATACAGATATCCTTTTTAATTCTACTCTCACTCATTATCTACATGTTACATATATCTATATGTATCTATATACACATGTAGATAAATATATTTAGTAATATGTAGAAATATAGGAGTGCATACATATATACACATAAAGCATAGATAAGATATAAATTTTAAAATTTTTTATAATTTCTGATTTTGTTGTATTTTTAACTTTTGGTTTGATCATCAAGGTAATTCTCTGAGAATTCAAAAAAAAAAAAAAACAAACCACATGTGCACCAAAAGCCAAGGTACTAACGCATACTTGGGTATAAATAAGCAGCTTCTCCTCTCGCAGCACCTGTCATTTCTTCGCAGTCCTGGAGGTTAATTGCTTTTTTTCAGGGCAGTAAGTAACTGTTTGGTTGGTAGTTTATCAAATAACTGAAGGAAATTTAAGTCATGTCAATGTATTTAACTCAAGAGAGGAGGACTATCTTTATGAGATGTCCCATTTAGGTATTTAGAAATATCTAAAAACTTTCCAAATAAGAATGATAAAAATGACTTATCTTCAATAGACTGAGGGACAAGAAATAATTTAAATCTTGGCAGCTAAAGATGCTTGCAGATGATCTTCAAAGCCCTAATTTTACAGAGGAGGAAATAAAACATGAGGTTAATGAATTTTCCAGAATGCACTGCTAGATTGCAGTAGAAGCAAGACTATACCTCCAGGGGTCAGACACCCAGCTCAGCGCCTTTTAATATTACTGCGCAGTGCGGTTTCTTCCTGCATAGCAGGATATCTGGGTCCCCAGGGTATCCGGTCTAAATCATGACAGTGTTCATACACAAATCAACACTAATACTCACAGAACTCTGGCAGACAATCTTGGTACTGTCTGTTATAAGCTCGGGAAAGTCACTTATACAATAAAATAATTCTTGTCAAAACCTACAATGACACACTCTTTGGGTTTAGCCCTGGAATTTCACTTTTAATTTGACTTCACTCCCATCATCATCATCCACTGAGGGCATGTGGAGGGCCCACCCTACACTGTCAAAAGTATACGACTTTAATTACTCTCTCCTATAGCTACTCTACCAGGTTCTTTGTTTTCCCATTGTGTTCTCAACCCACTGTTTTCAAAGAAATGTCCTGGAAGGAGTTGTCCCAATGTCATGAGATACAGGGAGCAGAACCTATGGTGGAAGGAGGGGGTGGGGGGTGGGAGGAGGTGGTGGTGAGGGCGTGGGAGGGATGTAGCCCACAAAAGGAGCAGGAAAGGGGTTTCTGCCTCCTCTGTTCTTGCCAAGGGTCTCAGCATTTTGAGAAAATAGCCACCATCTTATTTCCTCACACGGGGATGGTTTCCACTTTGTTCAGTCAAACGTCCTGCGTTGGTTTCTTTGCAGGCTGTGGTGGAACTCTTTATGGAGACAGCGGCTCCTTCACCAGCCCCGGCTATCCGGGCACTTACCCAAACAACACTCACTGCGAATGGGCCATCACTGCACCTGCTGGAAGACCTGTCACCATCAGCTTTTACTTTATCAGCATTGATGATCCCGGAGACTGTGTCCAGAACTACCTCATCCTCTACAGTGGACCGGATGCTAATTCTCCATCCTCTGGACCATATTGTGGGGCAGTGAGTAAAACGAACATTTTAAAATTTCCATTTATTATTTTTAAATAATAACAGTGTATACTTCTAAAGGCAGACACATGCAAAGTACAAAGTACAAGCCTCTATAAATTTCAGCAGCTTCCGTATTTTCCTTTCTATTTGGGGAGCACGAGTGCCACCTAGTGGGCATTGCATGGAATTAATAGTACTCGTTCCCAGACTCCCGCAGAATGGCGTGCGCAGGGGTTTCGAGGTCCAGACCTGGCAGAGCCCACTCACACCTGCTGACTCAGAACTTCTGGGACATGGGCTGCTGTACGTTGTCTTTTAAAAGCTCCATACGTGATTTCAATGTGCTGCCCAGGATTGAATACCCATATTGTTGTCTCCATGAACGCAACTATGGACAATTTGGACACCTGGCTCCATTTCATCTACTTCTTGTTGAAAATTGCAGGAATTCTTGGAAGAAAATAAAAAGGGAGATTGAAGATGGGTCTCGTGACTAGCAGTTTGTTTTCGTAAAGTTCTGATGTCCTAGATCTTCCCATCAAGTGAGGGTTCTGACAGTGACTCAGTATTGCTTGTGTCTGCCCTCACCGTCCTCTCATTTTGTATGAAAGCAGATGCAGGGCTTTCCAGGAAGGGAAATGTGAGCTCTGTGGAGGGCATGTCTGTTTCCCACTGTTCTGCTCTTTACTAGGTTGGGCTTTCTAATTAATTGGACAGGGAATTACAGCCGCTAGAAGTCTAAAGAGTTGTTTGGCTTTTTAAAATTAAGATAAAATTGACATATATTAGTTTCAGGTGCATAACATAAATTTGGGATTTTTTTTGTGATGAGAATTTTTAAGGTCTACTCTCTCAGCAACTTTCAAATATACACTACAGTGTTACTAACTACAGTCTCCCTGCTGTACAGTACATCCCTAGGACTTAATTATAACTGGGAGTTTGTACCTTTTGACAGACACCCTTCATCCATTTCACCCACTCCCACCTCCCGCCCCTAGCAGCCACCAATCTGTTCTCTGTATCTGAGAGTATGGTTTTGTTTTGTTAGATTCCACAAATAAGTGAGATCATATAGTATTTATCTTTCTAACTTATTTCACTTTAGCATAATGACTTCGAGGACCTTTCATGTTGACACAACCAGCAGAATTTCTTTCCAGATGACTGGATATATATATATCCATTTGTCCATTGATGGACACTTAAATTGCTTCTACATCTTGGCTATCATAAATAATGCTGCAGTGAACATAGGGGTACAGATATCTTTTCAAGTTGGTGTTTTTGTTTTCTTTGGATAAATTCCCAGAAGTAGAATTTCTGGGTCATATGGAAGTCCTGTTTTTAATTTTTTGAGGAACTTCCATAATGTTTTCCACAGTGGCTGCACCAATTTACACTCCCACCAACAATGGATGAAGAATTCCCTTTTCTCCACATCCTTGCCAACACTTGTTATTTCTTGTATTTTTTATAATAGCCATTCTAACGGGTAGGAAGGGATATCTCATTGTGGTTTTGATTTGCATTCTCTGATGTTTAGTGATGTTGAGCATCTTTTCATGTACTTGTTGGCCATCTGCACGTCTTCTTTGGAAAAATGTCCAGTCAGGTCCTTTGCCTATTTTTTAATTGGACTGTTTGTTTTTGCTATTGAGTTGTGTGAGTTCTTTATATATTTTGGATGTTAACACCTTATCAGATACATAATTTGCAAATATTTTCTCTCAATCAGTAGGTTGCCTTTTCATTTTGTTGATGGTTTCTTTTGCTGTACAGGAGCTTTTTAGTTTGATGTAGTTCCTCTTGTTTATATTTGCTTTTGTTGCCTTTGCTTTTGGTATCAAGTCCAAAAAGTCATCGCCAAAACCGATGTCAAGGACCTTACTGCCCATGTGTTCTAGAAGTTTCATGGTCTCAGGTCTTTAACTCATTTTGAGTTGATTTTTGTGCGTGGTGTAATTTCATTCCTTTGTATGTGGATATCCATTTTTCACAGTGCCATTTATTAAAGACAGAAAGGATATGAAAATAAATTCTAAAAGAATCTACAGATGTTAACAGGGGACAGTTGTATATTTTACTGATATGATTGTTTTGGTTGCAAAAATAAGTATGGGTTTCCATCAGAAAAATTAAAATTTCAGTAAGAAGTTGAATTTTTAGTGATAATTTCATTGAGGTATAATATTCACAAACCATAGAATTCATCTTCTTAAAGTGTACATTCAGTAGATTTTAGTAGATTCAGAGTTGTGTAGCTCACACCACAATCAATTCTAGAACATTTCATTACCCCAAGAAGAAACTCTGTATCCTCTAGCAGTGAGTCTCCATTTCCCCTCAGCCCTCCTCCCCACCACCAATATCCTTTTGTAAGGTATCTATATTGATTCTTAGCAAGATTACTTCTAGGAAAATATGCAGGTTTACTGTAAATTCTATAAAGTTTCTTTATGTAGTACTTTCGTGCTAGGCTAACATTTCCAGCAAAATGTTCAAATTTGTGAAATACATGATTTGTTACTTTTATTATTTTTTTTCAATTTTAGGACACCAACATAGCTCCCTTTGTGGCATCTTCACATCAGGTCTTCATAAAATTTCACGCAGAGTATGCAGTGCATCCATCCGCATTCCGATTAACTTGGGACAGCTAGCCGCGTCCCCTGCAGGGCCCACCGACACGACATTGGACAGCAGCCTGCCATCCTGATACGGCATTCTGCCTGGCCCACTGGGAATCATCTGAGCTCTCTCTTTCACCAAAATATGTGTGGAATCAATGTCCGTACATTTTTTAAAAAGTATGTAGAATGTAGCTACTTTAGTCTTGGCTGTGCATGTCATCCTTACTCCTAACACTTTTGAGCTGAACATTTTAAAAAATTCTTTAAAGAGTTGGAAATAATGACGGCATATGTGATGTCAATTGTCAAAAGTTCATGATAAAATAGTATGATTTTCCCTGTGAATGTCAAATGAGGGGTAATAAACATTATTGAATGGCACACATGATGCTGCATGAATTTGTAACTCATCACAGTTTCGTCTTTCACTAGCAGGTCTATGTAAGTTTTCAGGTTGAATTTTTACATTTGAATGAACTACGTGAATCCTTCAGAATGGGAACTCTAAAACCACGCTGCCTGAATTGCATTCTAGCACTCCTCGTTCAGTTCTGCCTTAACTTCTCTGCGCTTTCATTTCCAGAAGTCCCACCACTGTCTACTCCTAGTTTCCCAACACAGTCTCTAGAGTCATCAATGCTTAGCCACGCTTTTATAAAGTTTCCTGCGGCCTTTATCAAAGCAAGAGTGCCTATATTAAATATGCAAAGTTAAGTCTTAATAACAACATGGGACAAAGTGAATGAAAGAAGTTGTGGAATGTGTTACTTCATCTTACTGGAATACTCAAGTGCCAGAAAAATTAATCCTGCACAGAGTACAGAGCCACATACATAAAATATTCTCACCTTTAAAATTCCTACTTCCTTGGGGCACCTGGGTGGCTCAGTCAGTTAAGCGTCTGACTTTGGCTTAGGTCATGATCTCGCAGTGTCGG
Source organism: Neomonachus schauinslandi (assembly GCF_002201575.2). Taxonomy (NCBI): domain Eukaryota; kingdom Metazoa; phylum Chordata; class Mammalia; order Carnivora; family Phocidae; genus Neomonachus; species Neomonachus schauinslandi. The sequence continues at coordinate 122,109,534 of NC_058407.1, forward strand.
GATCGAGCCCCACGTCAGGCTCCACGCTCAGCGGAGAGTCTGCTTCTCCCTCTTCCTCTCCCCCTTCCCCCCACTCGTGCTTGCACTCTCTCTCTCTCAAATAAATAAATAAAATTTTTAGGGCGCCTGGGTGGCTCAGTTGTAACCAACTGCCTTCGGCTCAGGTCATGATCCTGGAGTCCCGGGATCGAGTCCCACATCAGGCTCCCTGCTCAGCAGGGAATCTGCTTCTCCCTCTGACCCTCCTCCCTCTCATGCTCTCTGTCTCTCCTTGTCTCTCTCGCAAATAAATAAAATCTTAAAAAAAAAATAACATTCCTGCTTTCTTTAATTCTGTGTTATGGGTAGATACATCAACTTTATAGCTGACTCCCTCTGGGAAAGAATGGTGCATGTGATGAAAGCACCATCCAACCCACAGGGTCCTGACAAGCCAGAGCAATGGGAAAAACTCAAGATGAAATTTCATGGGTGGAGATACGATATTTTGCTCTTTTACCTAAAAATGAATCACCGAGGTACAGGAAATGGAGAAAGTTTGACAGTAACATATGAAATGACAGGAATTTCATCTGAAGGCAAGATTAATGAATGCAGCTGACAGAGTAAAAGAAGATTTGATCTCAGATTGTATCATTAGAGTAATGGTATCAACAAGAGTCAATTTCAGTAGAGATGCACTTTCCTAGGAGGCATATGAGAATATCCAGGAGGTATGTATACAAATTTCAAGAAAGCATAGTCAATATTATAATGTATTTTTTAAATTGGAAAACCTAAAACAGGAAAAAAGTAATTTCTCCCATTCTGGGGGTTGTCTTTTCAATTTATTGATGGTTTCCTTTGTTGTGCAGAAGCTCTTTAGTTTAATGTGATCTTACGTGTTTTAGTTTTTGTTGCCTGTGCTTTTGGTGACTTAACCAAGAAATCATTGCTAAGGCTGATGTTAAGGACCTTTTCCTCTTGTATTTTCTTGTAGCATTTTTACAGTTTCAGGTCTTACATTTAAATCTTTGATCCATTTTGAGTTAATATTTGTGAGTAGTATAAAATAGGGGTCCAGTTTCATTCTTTTGCATGTGGCTATTCCAGTTTTCCTAGTACCATTTATTGAAGAGACTGTCCTTTCCCCATTGTGTGTTTTTGGTACCCTTGTCAAAAAATAGTTGCCCATATACATGAGGGTTTATATCTGGGCTCTCTGTTGTGTTCCACTGATCTATGTGCCTGTTTTTATGCCAATACCATACTGTTTTGATTACAATGGCTTTGTAATCTAGCTTGACCTCAGGAAGTGTGATGCCCCCAGCTTTGCTCCTTTTTTTTTATCAGAATTGCTTTGACTAAGCAGAATCTTTCCTGGTTTCAAACTAATTTGGGGATTGTTTTTGTAATTTTATGAAAAATACCGTTGGAATTTTTATTGGGATTGCTTTGAATCTCTAGATTGCTTTGGGTAATACATGTATTTTCACAACATTCAGTCTTCCAATCCAAGAACCTGTGATATCTTTCCATTTATCTGTGTCTTCTTCAATCTCTTTCATCAGTGTCTTACAGTTTTCAGTTAGTTACATTTATACCTAAGTATTTTATTGTTTTTGATGCAATTATAATTGGGATTGCTTTTTAATTTCTCTTTCAGATAGTTTGTTGTTAGTGAGGAGAAATGCAACTGATTTCTATACGTTGATTTCGTATCCTGCTAGTTTACCAAATTCATTTATTAGTTCTAATGGTTTTTTTTCTTTCTTAGTGGAATCTTTAGGGTTTTTTTGATTTTAAGTTCATGTCATCTCTCACTAATAAGACCCATCTCATTTCCTCTGGTTCTGCTTTAATTTAATTCACTCATTTATACATGTTTATTTAACATTTCCAATGTGACATGCAGTAAGCACACCAAGGATAAAGTGGGGGACATGACAGCCATACATCAACTGATGTCTTCCTACTTCAAAAAATCCATTTCCTAGGGCCATCTTGTCTTGTTTCTTGAGGCAAAATTCTCAATTTCCTTATCTGATGAAATTTATATTAAGCCAGCTTCCCAGATCTAATGGCTAAGTGATAACTTCCTTGCTCCCAAATTGCATCTTCATGAAGCTTCATTCTGAGCGATCACCCCTGTACAGAGCTAACGATCAACTAGTTCACACTGGTACAGACGTCCTGGTTGTTAAATATTGAGATACACCAGAATGCTGCTTTCAGGCCCTAAGTGAAATCCAAAAACTATAATGTAAAATGAATGTGTTTGAGCGGTGGGTGAGGGGAAGTCTTACTTGGAAGATGATGGAAAATTATAGTCCACGTGGGTCTGAAGGAATACAAAGAAGCACAAATGTAAAGAAAAGTAAATTACTCTTGTTCACAACTGATCATATTCTGAACTGAGAAAGTCTCATGGTCACCTTTTAAGCCCATCCCATTCCAGGTGAGAATGGGAATTCTAGACATCAATTTGAGAAGAGTAGGGTGGGGACAAGAGACAAACTCCAACACCACCTGTCCCTCCAGCCTCCCCGTGATCCAGCAACCAAAGGGCTAATGCTTGGCATAGAAGGTGGCTTTACTAGGACTCCTGGTTCAGTTCTTCTGGGAATACCTATCCCTCCCTGCTTATACTGTGGGAATCCAGGTTTGGGGAGAGCCAGCCTTCCATCTACCACCTGATCTCTCTCCCTCTTGATTATCTGTCTCCCTAAACAACTGGACCTTAGCAGGAAGAACAAATCTCATTCCTTTTAGGTTTCAAGGGTAAGTCTAGCCATTACTGGCAAGAGCCACTCTTGGGATAGCTCAGCAAGAGGCCACCACATGCTCTCTCTGGACCCAGTGGAATATTGGGTACTCCAGGCATTCTTGTGAAGAATGCCCTAGGGGATGGTTGGGGCCAATGACAGTTTGGGGCTAGGAGATGCCCAGGATATGGGTTCTAGTTGTCATAATTTTCTATTACATTTAACCCCATTTAATGGATGGAATTTGTTCAAAATCTGTCACCCACTTACCAAGGGAATACTAATAATATTAATTGTATCAAGAAAAATTAGAATATCTATGTAACATTTACCCTATGTCAGGTGTTATTCTCATATATCACTCACTGAATTAGAATACTGAGAACCATCACCCCCATTTTACAGTTGAGAAAAATGAGGTATGAAAACTTACATAAACCTTGAGTGACGGAGCTATGATTTTAACCTTGGCAACCACCCAAGAGTGTGCCTCCCATTCAGCCTGAAGGACTAGGTATGAACTTACAAAATATGACTTATTAAATATGTCAACTTATTATTATAAACTATTTTCATAGACCTATCAAAGTTATTTAAAAAGATTGACACTGTTATAAGACCTAGAAAAATGTTTTAATGTAATTTCTGTCAGTTTAGTAAAAACTTAGAGATAACACAACAGCATCAAAAATAATGGAAAAAAACTTTTTACTTATTGGGACCACAGATCACCCCATGGCTATCAATTTAAAGAGGGAAGTTATTGGAAGAAAAATGATCTGATAGCTATTGGATATCTGATGAAAAATTTGCTTTTCAAATTTCAATTTGGTAACTAAATGTAAATTTATATACAGCTTGGAGAATAAAAAGGCATTTTTAAAACTAATGATACATGCAATAATTTATGTAAATTTACTTAATTTACTTTAATTGTCATAATCTGGTGTGCCTCAGGTGGACCAGCATCTTCCATACTCTATCTTTGATTGGTCTGCTCTGTGGGCTGGGGGTGGGGGTAGTACATTTCTCCCAGTGGGAAGCATTACAGCGGAGACTGTACTTAAGCACAGAGCACTTGGCAATGAAGCTGTGGAAGCGATTTAAGCTCTAATAAATATTAACTTTTGCATGCAGGACTGGCTACAGAATTTGCAGGGCCCAGTGCAAAAGGAAAAGTCACGGCCCCTTGTTCCAAAGTTATTAAACATTTCAAGATGGTGACAGCAGAGCATTAAACCAAGCACGTGGCCCAGCTAAGCATGGAATTTGTGTTACTGCACAGATCACATACCTAGGAATGAGAGGAGAATGACAAAGAAATGAAAATAAATTTCTGGGAAACAGGAAGTGAATGAAAGCATGCTGACAAATGAAACAGGGGGGGAAAAAAAAAAGAATCTGCAGCCCAAAGCAATTTCAAGACAAATATGCAGCAGAATTGCGAATGGACTTTTCAGGCATTATCTGGATCTGGGGCTGGCGGGTGCAGCGCGAGGAGGCACAAGAACTCTATTAGTTGGTGCTTGCAATTCACCATTTCCCTCTGCCAGCAAAATCAGCCTAGTGACTCCATGCAGGCATGAAACTGGGATCTCACCTCTGAAGAAATTTAACCAACAGCCCAGGGAAAATTAATGCTGACCTAGGAGGGAAACAAATACACATCACAAATAGAAGAGGAAAAAACCACATCGGCTATCTAGAAAAATCAGCTCAGATCTTCATGATCGTTTATGAAAAACAACCAAGAATTACCAGACAGGAAGAATTACAGCAGTATAAATGGGAAGGAACTAGATAAAGTAACAGAAAACAGCACAAGGAACACAATTCTGTCAACAGAAGAAACATTTAAAAATTGTTATCCTCAGAGATATTTGACCAGTGCACTCATGAAACAAAAGCCTGGTGCGATTAAACAAAAAAGAGGTCTTACAAAGTATTTTTGGTTAATAGCAAAAATTGCTTTTTAAAATTTTAATAGAAGGTTTGGAAGATAACACTAAGATATTTCCCAAAGCATTAAGAAGATAAATAAAATACATGGGGGGGGGGGGAAGATAACTAAAGGAAATTGTCCTAGGAGGCTGCCATCTGCCTGACAGATTTCCTGAACATGCTAAATCAGAGAAAATGGCAGGAAAGAAATTTCAAAGAAATAACAGAAACAATTTCCAGAGAGGAAGAAAGAAATGAATTTTCAGCTAAAAAAGGGCCAAATGGGTGCAAAACAGATTAAATTTAAAAAGACCCCCCAATTGGAAATATGATGGTGATATTTCAGAACATGGTAAATAATTAAAAGATCACAAATGCTTCCCAAGGGAAAACAACAGTTCCCCGCAAAGAAGTGAAGAGAATGACACATTTCTGAGCATCAACATTGGAAGCATAGGTCAGTGGAACTATGCCTTTGAGATCAAAGACAAACTGATACTGAACCTAAAATTCCGTGCTAGGCAAATTATAAAGGTGTGGGCAAAAGAAGGACATTTTGAAACATACAACTACAACTACTCAAAATTTGTGCCTCCTGAACACCGTTTTAGAGCGGTTTACTTGAGCGGTACTCCAGCAAGATGTATACAAGAAAGGTCAGTTTAAACTCAGGAACCAAGTGAAAGAAATTACAGGTCACCTCTCAGCTTGAAGACCAGAAATTATTAGTGTAAGTGAGAGCAGAAAGTTAGTAGCTTTCTAAAGTCTTCAAAACGAATTCATTGATGAGGCGCCTGGGTGACTCAGTCGGTTAAGCAGCTGCCTTCAGCTCCGGTTAAGATCTCAGGGTCCTGGGTCCAAGATCTCAGCCACCAGGCTGGCTCCCTTGCTCTGTGGGGAATCTCCACCTTTCCCCCCTGCTTGTGCGTGCTCTCCCCCTCTCTCTCTTAAATAAGTAAGTAAATAAATAAAGTCTTTTTTTAAAAAGAATTCGTTGAATTTCAAGTAACAGAAAGGCATGAAAAACTCTATGTTCTTAGAGATAAGGTAAAAAAAGTCACAGGAAGAAAAAGAAAAGCAGAAAGTCTAGTAAAAAAAAACCCAACAATGAAGATTGTATAAAAAATTCATCATTCAATAGAATGCAAATTAAAATATGGCATAATTTTGAGTGCAGTATGAGTCCCCTTCACGTGACACAGAGGTCCGTGACTCCCAGCTGGGTGCTGGGAATACAGATGCGGTTCTTGTATTGGAGAAGCTCATGATTCAGCGAGAGGCACGACTGTGGGGACGAGACTCAGGATAGCGACTTCTGAAAACCGAACCACACTTAAAGAAGCAGGACACAGACACACAACTTCTCGCTTCCCCAATTCCCAAGTTCAGCTACAACCCTTACTCCACAGTCCCGCCCCAAACTTTCCCGCTTCCGCCCACAGCTCTCCGCGCTTCGGCCCATGAACTGAGCCTGCGCCAACCCTAGTGCGCTTGCGCCAAGCCCAGTCCTTTCCGAATGGCAAACCCGAGCGCATTCCAAGGGGACGGATAAACCTCGGGGTGGGGCGGAGTCTCGAGGCCAAATGACGGATGTGATTGGCCGGCCGCGGGGTACACATTCCTTTGTGGGCGGAGCCTCACCCTAGAGCCACGTCTAGTGAACTGTTCTCCTAATTTGGGAAGGGTCAGGCGCGGGCGGGGCGTGGAGCTGAGAGCCTCAGGGTGTGCGGCTGCGCCGAGCTCCGGGACAGGGCGTGTTCCTCGTTCCGGTCCTCGTTTTGCACTGACCGAGTGCATCTCTTGCCACTGAGGTGCGCCCTGCGGAAACCTGTGCTTCCCTCGCCCAGCTTTTTAGGCGCTGCCCTCCGCGGTGAGTGTGTGTGGCATCGCACTTGGGTTCGCCAGTCTGCGCGCCGCCGGAGCGGTATCGGACGCCTCCCACTCCCCTGTCCCGCCCCGTCCCCTCCCCCTCCTGCACCGGGACCCTGCCCGCTGATGCCCACCTTCCAAGGCTAGGGGAAAACTGGACAGTGCCAGCCCGGGGCGTCTCCCCTTTCTATCCCTGCACCTCCCTCCCCACCCCCCCGGCCGTCGCCTACGTGCTTCGTTGTTGTCGTTTGGTACAGAATATGTCCAAGTCTCTGAAAAAGTTGGTGGAGGAGAGCCGGGAGAAGAACCAGCCGGAAGTGGACATGAGTGACCGGGGCATCTCCAACATGCTGGATGTCAACGGCTTGTGTAAGTTCTGGGGCTGGGCCTTTCCCTTGCAGCACCGGGAGGGTTTTTAAGTTTTCCAAGTAGCTGCCGGCCGCGGTATGAGAGGTTATAATGATTCACATCGTCACGCCCTGCTTGTAAGCATCACCTGTCGAGAGAGCTTAGCTCAGAAAGTTAGCAATCAGGGTACGTTCCGTCCCGACTGGAGGACGAACCTGAGAGTCCAGGGTAAGAATCACAGACAGTTGTTGCTCGACCTCACCGTTGTCTATGCGAATTGTTGGCATTTGGGTGGATTTCCCACATAGTTTACTTAAAACCCACTTTATTTTTATTGAAAATCACTTTTGAATTATGCCTCCTTTCTCCTCATATAGCCTTCGACCCTTCAACAATTGCCACACAAAAGTTCTGTGATAACTGTTCTTATGCCTGGAGTATGTTAAACCTTTCTTGGCTCCTTACCCTTTTCTGGCTCTTTTTTTCTCCTTAGTTGAGGCGTTTGTTACCTCCTCCTTGTGCTTGGCCTCTTGCCTCCAGTTTTGCTGACCCTGTGGTTTATTCACTGTATTGCTTTCTAGTGTTATTTTTCTGCAACATATCTTACCATGTAACTCTCTCCTTTAACCCAGAGATTGCAGCTCAGATATCTTTTGGGGCCAAGGTCAGGGTGGTCATGAACTTCATAAAAAGGATCCTGTCGGAAGAGGGATGGCTGCTACACCTGCTCCTCACATCCAAACAATTGTCACCACCTGGGGATGTTGGCCTAGTGTTGCCGTAGTTGTTGTTAAGAAGACAAGAGTTCAGATTTTGACATGAAATTTCCTAATTTTTAGATGTTGGCAACTAATTCCAATATTTTAAACATGCTTTATAGGTGAAATAAAACACGTCTTCAGGCTGAATGTGGCTTCAGTTTGGACCTTCTCCCTTAAACGCTTCTGGTTGTTCGTTACCAACAGTAAGGCCCCAAGTTCTTTGGCGTGACATGCAAAGCCTTTCTGAATCTGACCCAAACCTCCCTTCCATGCCTTTGTCGTTCCCGCCATGCTGAACGAATTGCCCTCCTTGAACCAGGACACACTCTTTCAGGTCCTTGTGCCTTAGAATATCGTATCCTTCCTCTCCTCTTCCCCCCACATCCTCTCACTTATCTGTCAGGAGTCAGCCCAGACACCATAGCCTTTGTGAAGCCTTCTCTGTCGGTGTCAAGCTAACAATCATCCCCTCTGTGAAGGTGGATATGCCTTGCTTCATGGCTATTGTTATACGAGATTGTGATGTGTTCTTAATCTAAATGTCTCTCGTCCACATCGGAGAGTGGAGGGAATATTGCTGTGCATTACTCATATTTGCCTTCTTTATAGTGCCTGGAACACAGTAGGTGCTCCAAAATGTTGGATGGATGAAGGAGAGCCTGATGGATTAGGCCTGAGGTTTGATGAGATCCAGACCAGGACGTGACATTGGAGAAGGAGGGGAGATGTCCAGGAGACCCTAAAAGATGATGCATTGCTCGTTAGGTATGGAGAGAGCAGAGTCAAATTTACTGTGAACCCATGGTTTGTGCCCAGGACAGGTTGGGGTTGGGACTCTTGATACATCTCTGCGAAAGGACAGGGGATGAGAAGTCATAGACAGTCTGCATTTGGTAACTCTCAGGAAGATTCCTGCCACTGAGCTTTAGCTTTTGTACTCATTAGCATCTTAGCCTCTTGAGATGAGTTGGCCTCTCTCAAGTGGTGATGGCTTCTTGGTGACAGCAACAGAGCCGCTGTGTCTGGGACTGAATTGGCCATTGCAGATCTGGATGTGTGCTTGCACTGCCCCTTCCCAGCTCTGCCTAGGTCGTGGTGAGCATGGGGGGCTCTGCTGTAATAAAGGACGGTGAGCACAAGCAGGAGGCCTGGCTCTGCTGTACTTTTGGCCCCATGGCTCTCTGTTCCTCAGCACTGCAGGGGAACTTCATAGCCCTTGGCTGTGAAGAGGATTCTTTATGTAATATTTATAAGTAGGGAGAGCAGCATAGCTATTTTGGTTCCCTTGCATTATCTCTTTGAAGCCTTGCCTTGTACTGAAGAAGAAAAGATAGCCACTTGCTTCCTGAAAAAGATGTTTCCGGTGTAGTATTAGATGGTGAAAAGCAAGATCTTTCTTCTGTTCTCCCAGAGAAGTAGCTTGAAGAAGAACAAGGCTGCTTCTTGGGGAGTTCGGTGGAAGTGAATTTGGAGTTTCGACCTTCTCCAGCATCTGTGGTGTGTGGTGTGTGGTGTGTGCAGACCCAAAGAGTGGCTGCTTTCTGCCGAAACTCCCTGACGTCTGGTCTCGTGGAGACTGGAAGTTTCCAGGATGCTTTCAGAAGCCCATTCCCCCATTCATTTATTGGTGATGCACATAATGCTTCCTGGATATATTTGAATATCTTATATATTAAAATATTTGACATGGTTGCATAAACTATAGCGTAGGAATTCCCTTATTTCTTTACTAGTAAAGTTTTAACTGTATTCATGAGGTTTTGTGTCTTACTATGAAGATTAAACACAGGGAAGAGTTCACTCGCATGGACAGAGAATGGTTATTGTGTCTCAAGGTTTTCCTTCATTATCCTTACTATGTTGAGTTTCTCAAAAGATAAGAATTAAGTTTTGAAAATAAGAATGGGAATTTTGTTCTTACTGTAAGCACATGAACTATCTGTCTTTTTGCTTCGGAGAATTGTGTCATATAAATGCAGCACTTTACTTCCTTGAAGACAGTAAAGGGCCTTGAAAAAATGTTTTTGGGAGTTCAGGTACCAAAAGCTTTCTGATGGGGAAAACTTCATAGGCTGGAGACAGACATCAGACAGATTCTAATTTTTTCCGTTGAGCCAGATTCTCGATGCGGTCAGATCCCTCTCTGAGAGGCAGTGCTTACCAGTGGGGCCTTGGAGTTGCCTAGGCTGGACTCAGATTCTCCATCTTGTGCATAGTGCTGTGTACTTTAGAGAAGCTGCTTAACCTTTCTGTGCCTCAAATCCTCTTCATCACATGGAAATGTAGGTACGCACTTGTTAGGACTGGATCAGTGCTTAAGGGCACTGAAGCATGTCTAGCACTTAGCGCACAGCCTGGTCTTGAGTGAGCACGTACTGAACGTTAACTCTGATAGGAACATCCAGATAGAGCCGGGGAAGCCTCAGATGTAACTGGTTCCGACATAGTTGATGGACCGGACCAAGGAGAGCATGGCTAATGAGTCTGGCTCAGGCCTTTTTGTCCTATGTTGATGTTTTCTCTGGTGGCTTAATAGATCCTAGAACGTTTGGCGCTTTTGTCCAGGATTCTTAAAGATTTAGATTGCTGTTTCTTTGAAATTACCCCTTCATTTTATTTTCCTTCCTATTTTTTTCCCTCACACATGGCATGAAATCTGCACACCCGTTCTCCTTAATGCTTCTAAGAGTAATGGTAGCAATTTTGTTCTCTTTATTGAAGAGATCTCATGGAGGAACTCTGCCACACTGTGGCTGTCCTCACCTGGGTGATAAAGCTGCTTTTGAAGGCTCCTGTATCAGCTTCCGTGGGAGCAGAGAATTCCATTAGTAGCCAGGGAGACTTTTTTCATTTCGTTTATTGCCCTCTAGATGGTCAAACTTTTATCAGGTTCTCCCCCCCCCATGTCATGTTAGCTGTGATCTTTAGTAAGACCTTTCCTTTTTTATTTTTCTAAGTTGCTCAGATATGCCCATCTTTGTATTTTTCAACCTGCGGGATCTTGGCCTGGGAAGCCCTTTTTCCTTTTCTCCCCAGCCAGCCTCCTCCACCCCTTGGCAGTTAGCACTTGCTGAAGGAAGGAATGACCTATCCATCCACATGGCTCCAGTCTTGGGTCACCTCCTCTGAGAAGCTCCCCAGGTGCTAATTTTAACCCACCGTCCCATCAGCCTGGTTTCAGTAGCTCTTCCGGGCCTGGTGTGCACTTGTCCAGTGCTTGGAGAAAGTTCACTGACGAAGGATAGCTCTCAGTTAAGAGTTGGGGTGAGCTAGGCTAGAAAACATAGCAGAGAAGGAACATATCCTCGGACTCTTTTGCAGATTCTCTTGCTTAGCATCATGTGAGGTTCATTCATGCTGTAAAGTTGGCTTTAGGTCCAGCGTGTGAGTTCTGCCTCAGTTCATTCCTTCACTCCCCTGTGGCCAGACATTTGGGTCATTTCCAGATGAGGGCGGTCATGAATGGTGCTGCTGTGAACCTCTGAACCCAGGTCTTTGGGTGAACACACATAATCATTTCTGTAGGTTATGGACCCAGGAATGGAATTGTTGGGTCAGGAATGTGCTCTTCCATACTTTTAAAAATGGAAGGCAAGAATCACCAAAATGGGCAAGACTCTCGAAACTTCTACGACAGGCAAAGGGTGAATGTTGTTAATGCGTAGTGAGATCTTGCAGCCCATGCTGGCCAGGTCAGGTGCTTGTTCTGTATGTTACCCTCTTCCCAGAAGGCTTGTTTGCACCTCAAGCCTGTCTCTGAGAAGTACCTTGTTTGTCGGTCAGTACCTTCTCTACTACTAGCTTGCCAACTTGGCTGCAAATTAGACCCACCTAGGGAACTTTTCAACTTCCTAATGCTTAGGCCACACCCCAGACTGATTAAAGGAGAAGCTCTGAGTGTGGAAACAGGTGTCAGAAGTTTTGCTTTACCAGTGAGTTTGCCTCCTTCCACACCATAGTTGTGCAGTCACTGTTCAAACTCCTCTTGTTCATTTTTGGCCTGTGGGAGCCTCTTCTAGTTGGTTCTCCCATCCACTTGACCTGGTCTTTCCATTGGAAGGACTGTCTTCAGACAGCTTCCTTGCCATCTGCAGTACCAGGCTGTTCCCGATGTGTCTAAATTCCAGCCCCAGACCTAGAATCAGCCAGTCCTCTAAGAAACCCTGTTGGGGTGCCTGGGTGGCTCAGTCGGTTAAGCGTCTGCCTTCGGCTCAGGTCATGATCCCAGGGTCCTGGGATCGAGCCCCGCATCAGGCTCCCTGCTCAGAGGGGAGCCTGCTTCTCCCTCTCCCTCTGCCTTCTGCTCCCTCTGCTTGTGCTCTCTTTCTCTCTCTGTCAAGTAAATAAATAAAAAATCTTAAAAAACAAAGCAAAAACAGAAACCCTGTTTTTGTTTGTCTGTCTTAGAGGGAAGTATAAATATTAGCCCCAATCTGGGCTCTAGGGTACTCCTCACTGCTGGGCCGTTCGTGTTTTTTAGGACGTTTTAAATGGATAGGGCTAAGTTAAAACCATATTTTTAAAGATAAAATATCTAGTGAGTTCTGATTCAAATATAGGACTGCAAAGGCTTTTCCTTCTACATTACACGTCTGTTGTGTGTCTTCCATGCTGAGAATCCTGATTCTCGGGGATACAAATAATGAGAGAACTAGAATGGTTCAGAGTTTCTGACTTGGTATGTTGGTATGTTACACGCAATTGTCAGTACTAAGATCCCCACTGATCTTGCTGAAAACCGTTGTTTTGTGTATATACTCTCCCCTCCTGTTTTTGTTTTTATCGGACTTTATTTTTTAAAGCAGTTTCCCCTGTCATTAACATCTGACATAAGTGTGGTGATTTATTAAAATTGATGGGCCAGTGTCCAGAAATTATTAACTGTAGTCCATAGTTTCTTCCGTGTTGTAACATTCTCTGGGTTTTAACAAATGCGTAACGTCTTACAGGATGGTTTCACTGCCCTAAATATCCTCTGCACTCCACTTAACTTTTCTCTCTCTCCCTCATTACCTCCCTGCAAACCCCAGACAACCATTGGAATTTTATGTCTCTGTAGTTTTGTTTTTTCCAGAATGTCATATAGTTGAAATCCTATAGTATGTAATCTTTATAGAAAGTCTTCTTTTACTTAGCGATGTGCATTTAAGGTTCTTCTGTGTCTTTTCTTGGCTTGATGGCTCATATCTTTTTATTATTTAGAAATTTTTTTTAGTGTAGTTGACACACAATGTTATATTAGCTTCAGGTGTACAACGTAGTGATGAAACTTCTGATTTCCTTATGCTATGCTCACCACAGGTGTAGCTACCCTCTGTCACCATACAACGCTATTATGGTATCACGGACTGTATTCCCTGTGTTGTACCTTTTTTTTTTTTTTTTTTGAGAGAGAGAGAGAGTGGGAGTATGGTGGCGGGAGGGGCAGAGGGAGAGAGAGAATCTTAAGCAGGCTCCACGATGAGCGTGGAGCCCCAATGTGGGGCTCGATCTCATGACCTGAGCCAAAATCAAGAGTCAGATGCTTAACCGACTGAGCCACCCAGGCACCCACCCCATACTGTACATTTTATTCCCATGACTTACTCCATAACTGAAAGCCTGAATCTCCTACTCCTCTTCCCTCTGGCGACCATCAGTTTGTTCTCTGTATTTGCAAGTCTGATCTGCTTTTTGTTTTTTTATTCATTTGTTTTTTTTACATATCTTTGTATTATTGAATAACGCTCCATTGTCTGGATGTGCCACAGTTAACTTACCCACTCTCCCACTGAAGGGCATCTTGGTGGCTTTTCACATGCTTATTTGCCATTTGTAGATCTTCTTCGATGAGGTGTCTGTTAAGTTCTTTGGCCCTTTTTTTAATTGGGTTGTTTTATTGTTGAGTTTTAAAAATTATTTGTGTATATTAGACGGGAGTCCTATGTCAGATATTTGTTTTGCAAAAATTTTGTCCGTTTCTCTTTTCATTTTCTTACCATTATCTTTCACAAAGGAGAAATTCTAAATTTTAGTGAAGTCTCACTACCTTTTTGTTTCTGGATAGTGTGTTTAGTGCTATCTAAAAAGTCATTTCCAAATCTGGGGCCACCTTGATTTTCTCCTGTGTTGTATGCTAGAAGTCTTAAGGTTTTGCATTTTACATTTAGGTCTGTGATACATTTTGAGTTAATTCTTGTGAAAGGTGTAAGTTCTGTGTCTAGATTGTTTTTGTTTGTTTTTGGCATGTGGATGTCTAGTTCTCCAAGCACCACTTGTTGAAAAGATACCTTTTTTCCACTGAATTACTTTTGCTCCTTTGTGAAAGAGCAACTGTATTCACGTGGGTCTGTTTCTAGGCCCTCTTCTGCTCCATTGATCTCTCTGTTCTTTGACCAGTACCACACTGTCTTTATTACAGTGACTTTATTGTAAATTTTGAAGTTGGGGAGTGTCAATTTTCTGAGTTTGTTTTTCTTCTTCAGTATTTTATTGGCTATTCTGAGTCTTTTGCCTTTCCGTATAAACTTTAATTTATTGACATCCACAGAATAAACTTGCTAGGATTTTAATTGGGATTACATTGCATCTGTAGATTATGGATATAGAGTTCTTCATAATCCTTTATTATCCTTTTTAACATTAACGAGATCAGTAATGATGGCCTTCCTTTTATTTCTGATATTAGTAATTTGTGCTGCTTCTTTTTTTTTTTTTCCTGGTTAACTTGGCTGCAGGTTTATCAATTTTATTGATCTTTCAAAGAACCAGCTTGATATTCTCTATTGATTTCCTGTTTTCAGTTTCTTGGTTCCTGCTCTAGTATTTATTATCTCTTTTCTTCTGTTTGCTTTGGATTTAATTTGTTCTCATTTTTCTGGTTTCCTAAAATGGAAGCTTAGATTACTTGTTTTAAAGATGTTCATTCTTTTCTGATATATGTATCAATGCTGTAAGCTTCCTAATAAGCACTGCTTTTCGTGGATTCCACACATTTTACTAAAATAGTAGTTCATTTTCACTTAGTTCAAAATATTTTAAATTTCTCTTGAGATTTCTTCTTTGACCCATGTATTATTTAGAAGTATGTTGTTAATCTCTTCATATTTTGGGATTTTCTGGGTATTTTTCTATTACTGTTTTTTAATTCAACTTCATTGTGGTTTGAGAGCATACATTATATGATTTCTGTTTTGTTTTTGTTTTTGTTTTTTAATTAAGTAGGCTCCAGGCCCAGCATGGAGCCCAACTCGGGGCTTGAACTAACGACCCAGAGATCAAGACCTGAGCTAAGATCAAGAGTCAGACACTTAACCAACTGAGGCACCCAGCCGCCCCTGATATCTGTTATTTAAAAAAATTTTTAAAAGGTTTATTATTTATTTTAGAGAGAGAAAAAGAGAGAGTGAGAGAGTGCTCCAGCGGGAGCAGGGGGGCAGAGGGAGAGGGAGAGAGAGAATCCTCAATCAGACTCCCCGCTAAGCCCAGAGCCCGACGTGGGGCTTGATCCTAGGACCTTGAGATTGTGACCTGAGCCAAAACCAAGAGCCTGCCGCTTAACTGACTGAGCCACCCAGGTGCTCCTGTTATTTTAAATCTGTTAAGGGGTGTTGTACGATCCAGAATGTGGTCTGTCTTGGTGAATGCTCTGTGTGAGCCTGAGAAGAATGTGTATTCTATCGTTGATGTATTCTGCTGATGAAGTATTTTACAAATGTCAGTTAGGTACGATTGATGTTGCTTAGTTTTTCTGCCTGTTGGACCTGTCAGTTACTGATAGAGGGGTGTTGAAGTGTCCAACTACCATAATTCATTTGCCTGTTTCTCCTTGCAGTTCTCTTAGCTTTTACGTTATGTATTTTGATGCTCCATCGTTAGGTGCATGAACAGTGAGGATTATTAAGTCTCCTTGGTTAAGTGATCCCTTTATCATTATGTAATCCCCTATTTATTCTTGATAATATTCTTTGGTCTAAAGTCTATCTGAAATTAATATGCCTATCTGGCTTTTCCTTTTTGTTTTTAAGTGTTAGCATGGTATATCTTTCTCTGTTCTGTTACTTTTAAACTATCAGTGGCTTCATATTTAAAGTGGGTTTATTTCAGACAACATAGAATCAGATCTTATTTTTTATTCACTCTGATAGTCTCTTTTAATTGATATATTTAGACCATTCACATTTAAAATGATTATCAATATACTTGGATGAATTTTTATCTCATTTATAGCTTTTCTATTTGTTATCATGGTTCTTTGTTCTTTTTTGTCTTTTTCTGCTTTCTCTGGTTTTGGTGGAGAATTAGATTTTTCTTTTGTTTTTTTTTTTTTTTACCTCTCCTAGCGTATCAGTTATATTTTTTTAATTTTTTAGTGGTTGCCCAAGAGTCTGCAATATACTTTACAGCTAATTTATTTTTTTATTTTTAAAATTTTTAAAAGATTTTATTTATTTATTTGACACAGAGAGAGACAGTGAGAGAGGGAACACAAGCAGGGGGAGTGAGAGAGGGAGAAGCAGGCTTCCCACTGAGCAGGGAGTCCGATGTGGGGCTCGATCCCAGGACCCTGGGACCATGACCTGAGCCGAAGGCAGACACTTAACGACTAAGCCACCCAGGCACCCCTTTACAGCTAATTTAAATCTACTTTCAACTATACTACTTAATTGTACAGGCACTGTAAACAGTATTCTTTCTCTCTCTCTTTTTTTTTACAATGTCATTTAATGAATGAATGATTGATGGATTGATTGATTTGAGTGTCGTTGGCACACAGTTTTACATCAGTTTCAAGCATACAGTGTAGTGATTTGACAAAGTTATACATTATGCTGTGTTCACCACAAGGTGGATACTATCTGTCCTGATACATCACTATTACAGTATCATTGACTATATTCCTTATAGTCAATGTGCCTTTTATTCCTGTGACTTATGCTTACCTTCTGGCAACCATCAGTTCTCTGTATTTATAGGTCTGATTCTGTTTTTTGTTCATTCATTTATTATTATGTTTTAGATTCCACTTATGAGTGGAATCATATAAAATTTGTCTTCCCCAGTCTGACTTATTTCACTTAGCATAATACACTTTAGGTCCATTCATATTGTCTCAAATGACATAACATCATCCTTTTTTATGGCTCTGTAATAATTCATGGATGTGGATGTGTATATATATGTACACCATGTCTTCCTTATCCATTCGTCCATTGATGGACACTTAGACTGCTTCCATATCTTGACTATTGTTAATAATGCTGCAGTAAACATAGGGGTGCATATATCTTTTTGAATTAGTGAACAGTATCCTCATTCCTACCTCTTGTCACTTAGTACATTGCTGTCATTCATTTTACGTATCCATAAGCAATAATCAACCAATACATTGTTTGCTATAATTATAAAGTTATCTATGTGACTAGTTAATAATAACTTTATATAACTTTTATTCCTTTTCTAATTGTCTACCTTTCTTTATGTAGTTCTGAGTTTCTGACCTTTATTTGATGTTTACCATTTGCCTCTGGAGAGCTTTTTTTTTTTTTTTAGAGAGAGAGAGCGTGCATGCATGCATGTGTGAGTGGGAGCTGTGGGAAGGGACAGAGGGAGAGAATGAATCTTAAGTAGGCTCCACACTCAGCATGGTGCAGGGCTTGATCTCACGACCACAAGCTCATGACCTGAGCCAGAACCAAGAGTCATGCTTAACCGACTGAGCCACTCAGGCACCCCCTGGAGAACTTCTTTTAATATTTTTTCTCAAAGCAAATCCATTGGCAATGGTTTCCCTCAATTTTTCTTAGTATGAGAAAGTCAAGGATAATTTTGCTGGATGTAGACTTGGTGGCTGATGGGTTTGTTTCTTCAACACTTAAGTATTTGATTCTATTCTCTTCTTCCATGCATGGTTTCTGAAGAGAAGGCCAATGTAGTTTTTATTCTTGTTCATATATAAGTAGTGTTTTGTCTTTTTTTCTTCTCTGGATTCTTTAAATGTTTACTCTTTGTCTTTGATTTTCTTCAGTTTGAATATGGTATACCTAGGTACAAATTTTTTGGTAATTATACTTGTAGGTAAATAGCCTATCCTTAACTTTTGGTAAATATTCAAGGTGGATATGTTGGTTTGGTGGTTTGGGTCTGTCATTAAATTTGGAAAATTCTCAGCCATTAGAACTTGAAGTATTTCTTCTGTTCCTTTCTCTCCCTCTTTTTTTTGGCTCTGGTATTCCTGTTATGTGTATATTATACCTATAGTAGTTGTCCCATAGTTTTTGGATATTCTGTTCCATTAGTTTAATTCTTTTTTCTCTTTGTTTTTCAGTTTGTCAAGTTTATGTTGACTTATCTTCAAGCTCACATGACTGTGTCAAATCTGCTGATATGCTCATCAAAGACATTTATTGATCTGTTTGGATTTCTAACATTTCCTTTTGATTCTTAGAGTTGCCTTCTCTCTGCTTACATTATGTGTTGGTTTCTTGCATGTTGGCTAATTTTCCACTAAAACCTTCACATATCAATCAGAGTTATCTTCTGTCCCCATTCTGGTAATTCCAAAGGCTTTGTCCTGAGTCTGGTTCTGTTGCTTGCCTTGTCTCTTTAGACTATGTTTTTGTCTTTTAGTTTGCCTTGTAATTTTGTTGAAAGCCAGACATGATGCCTTAGGAAAAAGGAACTTAGGTAAAAAGGCCTTTAATGTGAGGTTTGTTTGCTGTACGTATAGGATTCATAGGCTAGAATTTCCTCCATTATTCTTGTTTTTGTCTTTCCTGTCGTCTTTGGGTTTCTTAGAGATTCCTTCTTAGTAGTGTTTGATCATTGTAGTTTTTTAGCTATAATCTTATCATGTGGGAACCCTATTGATGAGGTGTGGGAAGGGGAGAAGTTTTCTAAAATTCTGTTAGTAAGCTTGGGCTCCTGGGCCGTGACCTTCCAAAATGCTTTCCAGCATTTTTCTTTCCTTAGGTGAAATAGGAAGGTGAGAGGAGGCCGGAGTTGGGTATTACCTTCTCCCATGTTGGTTGGGGTCCAGTAAATCATTTCTTCTTTTTTAAGGAGAACAGAATGCTTTGGTCTCACTTCAGGGTTGTTGTGTATTCCCTTCCTCTGCAAGAAGCAACAAGGGATTTTTCTCATTGATTTTTCACCCTGAGAACCTGGTGGGGTTCCTAGAGCCTGGGTCCCCAGGAGTTTTTCTCTCTCACGCTATTTGATAGCATACTCTCTGAAATGAGTCAGCTACCCCATAAGCGTTCCTATCATTTGCTGGCTCTAGTGGCTGTTTCTGCTGTTGGGAAGCTGTGATTCTTAACCACCTGTCTCTACAGTTTCCAGTATGACGGTTTGCCCTGTGACCTCAGTTCTCTAATGGATCAAAGACTGGTTGCTTATATTCTGTTTAATCAACGTTTTTCTTGTGAGGATGGGAGTGATGCTAGCTGGAAACCAGATACAACTCTCATAAAGAATTATAATATGGTTCCATATATTTTTTTTTCCTAAAGATTTTATTTATTTATTTGAGACAGAATGAGAGAGAGAGAGAGAGAGCACATGAGAGGGGGGAGGGTCAGAGGGAGAAGCAGACTCCCCGCCGAGCAGGGAGCCCGATGCGGGACTCGATCCAGGGACTCCAGGATCATGACCTGAGCCGAAGGCAGTCGCTTAACCGACTGAGCCACCCAGGCGCCCTCATATTTTTTAATACATGGGCCATATCTAAACTTTTAGTGCATATATCCATTATTATACTCTCTCTGTTTAACTGTCATCTACCCTTAGTTGTACAGATACCTATATATTTTATACCTACGTACATTTACACTGGCCCTCAAGTCAGTCTCTTTTGTTATTTTGATTGCTTGAGCTTCATATTTGATAGATTTTGTAGGAAGGGCCAAAAAATGAATATTTCCAGGTTTTTTTTTGCATGTTCATGATAGATAAGTGTTTGTACCCTTCTTACTTAAAGGTCAATTTTATTGGATTATAGACTCACAGTTTCTTTCCTGGAGGTTTTTTTGTTTTGTTTTGTTTTAAGATTTTATTTATTTATTTGAGAGAGAGAACACAAGTGGGGGGGGTATGGGGGCAGAGAGAAGCAGACTCCCCACTGAGCAAGGAGCCTGACAGGGGGCTTGATCCCAGGACCCTGGGATCATAACCTGAGCCGAAGGCAGATGCTCAGTTGACTGAGCCACTCAGATGCCTCACAGATAGTTTGTTTTCAGTGTTGAGTTGTATGAGTTCTTTATATATTTTGGATATTAACCTCTTATTGGATATATCGTTTGCAGATATCTTCTCCCATTCAGTAGCTTGCCTTTTTGTTTTACTGATGGCTTCCTTCTTTTTGCAAAAGCCTTTTAGTTTGATGTAGTCCCAATAGTTTATTTTTGCTTTTGTTGCCCTTGCCTGAGGAGACAGATCCAAAAGTTGACTGTGTTTTATTTTAGGAGTTTTATGGTTTCATGTCTTACATTTAGGCCTTAAATCCACTTTGAATCTATTTTTTTATGTGGTATAAGAAAGTGGTTCAGTTTTTTAAAAAAATTTTTATTGTTATGTTAATCACCATACATTACATCATTAGTTTTTGATGTAGTGTTCCATGATTCATTGTTTGTGCATAACACCCAGTACTCCATGCAGAACATGCCCTCTTTAATACCCATCACGAGGCTAACCCATCCTCCCACCCCCCCTCCCCTCTAGAACCCTCTGTTTGTTTTTCAGAGTCCATCGTCTCTCATGGTTCATCTCCCCCTCCGATTATCCCCCCTTCATTCTTCCCCTCCTGCTATCTTCTTCTTTTTTTTTTTCCTTAACATATATTGCATTATTTGTTTCAGAGGTTCAGATCTGTGATTCAACGGTTTTGCACAATTC
The DNA here is from genome assembly GCF_002201575.2 of Neomonachus schauinslandi. Taxonomy (NCBI): domain Eukaryota; kingdom Metazoa; phylum Chordata; class Mammalia; order Carnivora; family Phocidae; genus Neomonachus; species Neomonachus schauinslandi. The sequence continues at coordinate 122,130,070 of NC_058407.1, forward strand.
ACAGCGCTCACCATAGCACATACCCTCCCCAATGTCTGTTATCCAGCCACCCCATCCCTCCCACGCCCCACCACTCCAGCAACCCTCAGTTTGTTTCCTGAGATTAAGAATTCCTCATATCAGTGAGGTCATATGATACATGTCTTTCTCTGATTGACTTATTTCGCTCAGCATAACACTCTCCAGTTCTATCCACGTCGATGCAAATGGCAAGATCTCATTCCTTTTGATGGCTGCGTAATATTCCATTGTATGTATATACCACCTCTTCTTTATCCATTCATCTGTCGATGGACATCTTGGCTTCTTCCATAGTTTGGCTCTTGTGGACATTGCTGCTATAAGCATTGGGGTGCACGTGCCCCTTCGGATCCCTACATTTGTATCTTTGGGGTAAATGCCCAGTAGTGCAATTGCTGGGTCGTAGGGCAGCTCTATTTTCAACTTTTTGAGGAACCTCCATACTGTTTTCCAGAGTGGCTGCACCAGCTTGCATTCCCACCAACAGTGTAGGAGGGTTCCCCTTTCTCCTTATCCCCGCCAACATCTGTCCTTTCCTGACTTACTAACTTTAGCCATTCTGACTGGTGTGAGGTGGTATCTCATTGAGGTTTTGATTTGGATTTCCCTGATGCCAAGCAATGTTGAGCACTTTTTCATGTGTCTGTTGGCCATTTGGATGTCTTCTTTGGAAAAATATCTGTTCATGTCTTCTGCCCATTTCTTGATTGTATTATTTGTTCTTTGGGTGTTGAGTTTGATAAGTTCTTTATAGATTTTGGGTAAGCCCTTTATCTGATATGTCATTTGCAAATATCTTCTCCCATTCTGTCGGTTGTCTTTTGGTTTTGTTGACTGTTTCTTTTGCTGTGCAAAAGCTTGTTATCTTGATGAAGTCCCAATAGTTCATTTTTGATCTTGCTTCCCTTGCCTTTGGCGATGTTTCTAGGAAGAAGTTGCTGCGGCTGAGGTCGAAGAGGTTGCTGCCTGTGTTCTCCTTCAGGATTTTGATGGACTCCTGTCTCACGTTTAGGTCTTTCAACCATTTTGAGTCTATTTTTGTGTGTGGTGTAAGGAAATGGTCCAGTTTCATTCTTCTGCATGTGCCTGTCCAATTTTCCCAACACCATTTGTTGAAGAGACTGTCTTTTTTCCATTGGACATTCTTCCCTGCTTTGTCAAAGATTAGTTGACCATAGAGTTGGGGGTCCATTTCTGGGCTGTCTATTCTGTTGCATTGATCTATGTGTTCTCAATGGGGAAAAACGGAGAGCTTTCCCCCTAAGGTCAGGAACACGGCAGGGATGTCCACTATTACCACTGCTATTCAACATAGTACTAGACGTCCTAGCCACAGCAATCAGACAACGAAAAGAAATAAAAGGCATCCGAATCCGCAAAGAAATCATACTCTCTTTACCTTTAACCATGACATTTTAATTATGTGTCTTGGTCTGAGTTTCTTTGGGTTCATCTTGTTTGTGACTTTCTGTGATCCTGGAACTGGATGGCTCTTTCCTTTCCTAGGTTAAGGAAGTTTTTAGCTCTTAATTCTTCAGATGAGTTTTCTTTCGCTTTCTCTCTGTCTATTTTGGGGACCCTTAAAATGGAACGTTGTATGCATGATGTTGTACAGAGAGGTCTCTTAAACTGTTCTGTTTAAATTTTTTTTTTCCCCTTGGGTGATTCCACTACCCTGCCTTCTAGGTCACTGATCTGTTCTTTTGCATCCTCAATTCTGCTGTTGATTCCCCCTACTATATTTTTCATTTCAGTGATTGTATTCTTCAGCTCTGAGTGGTTCTTTTTTATATTTTCTGTCTTTTTCTTCAAGTGAGAAAGTGTGTTTATCCATTTTTCTCCCGAGTTTGATGGTTTTCTTTATAAACATGATTTTGAACTCTTTATGAGGTAGATTGTTTATTTTCCTTTCATCTAGTTCTTTTCCCAAGATTCTGTGTTATTCTTTCATTTGGAACATATTCGTCCGCCTCCTCATTTTGCCTGATTCTGATTGTCTCCCTGTACTAGGTTGATCACTTACATCTCCCTGTCTTGAAAGAGTGGCCTTCTTAGAAGATGTCATGTTGGGCACAGAAGTGCAGTCCCCTTGGTTACCAGAACCAGGATTTCCTAGGATGTCCCCTGTGTGGGCTGTGTGTGCCCTTCTATTATGTGTGGACCATGACTGTCAGTGGGCATGCTGTTTAGGGGTTTGCTCCCAGTGTGGCTGGCTGTGAGGCCACGGGTTGGAGTGGTTGGGATCCCTGCCCCAAATGGCAGCCACTTTGAGTGGGGCAGTGGTTCAGACAGAGGCCATTTGCTGGGTGGATGTAGCAGGTTAGGGACTATTTTGAATGGGTATCTGCAGAGGCAGGTGGGTTGGGTGGGCTGGTCTGTAGGGGAATCCTGAGGCAAAGTAAGTTGTACTAGCAAGGTAGGTGGATAGTGTCAGAAATGGCGTCTGCCAGTGCTCGGCCAGGTAGGCAGGAGAGTAAGAAAAATAGCAATCACCAGTGCTTCCATTCCTGGAAAAAGTTCCTTTAGATCCCTGTTTCTCCAGCATGCCCCCTAAAATTAGTCATAAATCTTCTTCACATTTGGCCCAGGTACTTTTCAAACTGCTGCTTCTTTGCTGGATCTTAGAGCGAGTGAATCTGTGTGTGGCTCCTTTAGGAACTGAGTCTTGGTTTCCTGCAGCCCTAGAGGGCTCTCCCTGAGTTAAGCACTCCTGATTTACAAAGCCAGACATTGTGGGGACTTGTCTTCCCAGTGCAGATGCCCCGGGAGGGGCTGCCTGATGTGGGTCTTGAACTTCTCACTTCTCAGGGAGGACCTCTCTCTGATATCCCTCCCACCTGTGGGTCGCTGTGCCAGAGGTGTGGGTCCCAACCAGACCAAGTCCCTGCCTCTCCCTTCTTGATGTGGCTTTTTCCTTATGGCTTTAGCTGTGGAATGGCTGTTCTCATAGTCTTCATGTCATTCTCAGAGAGAGTTGCTCTGTGTGTGTTGGAGAAATGTCAGTGGAAGCAGAGAACCACTGCCCCACCAGAGAAATGAGGAATCAGAGAGAAATATCTACCATTGGACCCTAGGAAGGAAAAAAAAAACAAACTTCTGCCCTACCTGTTTACCTGCAGGGATACATGAAAGTTGAGAATGTACCATCTTGTCTGAATTGGAAAGCATGCACATTTGATACTGTCCATGTCTTCATTAAAAAAAAAAATTATTTAAATTCCAGTTAGTTAACATACAGTGTAATACTAGTTTCAGGTGTACAATGTAGTGATTCAACACTTCAGTGTAACACTCAGTGCTCATTACGACAAGTGCCCTCCTTAACCTCCTTCGTCTGTTTCATCCATCCTCCCACCCACCTCCCCTCTGCTAACCATCTATAGTTAAGAGTCTGTTTCTTCATTTGCCTCTCTCTCTTTTTCCCCCCTTTGCTTGTTTGTTTTGTTTCTTAAATTACACATACAAGTGAGATCATACGGTATTTGTCTTTGTCTGGCTTTTTTTGCTTAGCATCATGCTCTGTGGATCCATCCATGTCTTTGCAAAAGGCAAGATATCATTCTTTTTTATGACTAAGTAATATTCCATTGCATATATATATATATATATATATATATATATATATATATATATACACACACACACCACATTTTCTTTATTCATTCATCAGTTGATGGACATTTGGTCTGTTTCTGTAATTCAGCTACTGTAGATGATGCTGCTCTAATCATTGGGGTACATGTATCCATTTGAATTAGTATTTGTTTGTATTCTTTGGGTAAATACCTAGGAGTGCAATTCCTGGATCACAGGGTAGATCTGTTTTTAACTTTTTGAGGAACCTCCATACTGTTCTCCACAGCGGCTGCACCAGTTTGCATTCCCAACAACAGTGCACGATGCTTCCTTCTTTTCCACATCCTTGCCAACACCTGTTGTTTTTTGTGTTGTTGATTTTAGCCATTCTTCATTTTGGTAAAAAATGAACCTATGGATTAAGCCTCTTATTTATCTTTTGGATGTCTGGAAATGTTGTACAGTTGGCTGTTTGTTGACATGTTTGCTTTATTTGGCCAATAAAAACCAGAGCGAGAATTGATCAGGTTTTAGTCTGGAAACAAACTTTTTTTTAATTTTATTTTATATTTTTTATTTATTAACATATAATGTATTATTTGTTTCAGAGGTGCAGGTCTGTGATTCGTCAGTCTTACACAATTCACAGCGCTCACCATAGTACCTACCCTCCCAAATGTCCATCACCCAGCCCCCCCATCCCTCCCACCCCCCTCCACTCCAGCAATGCTCAGTTTGTTTCCTGAGATGAAGAGTCTCATGGTTTGTCTCCCTCTCTGGTTTCATCTTGTTTCATTTTTCCCTCCCTTCCCCTATGATCCTCTGTCTTGTTTCTCAAATTCTTCATGTGAGTGAGATCATGTGATAATTGTCTTTCTCTTATTGACAAGATTTCATTTTTTTGATGGCTGCATAATATTCCATTGTGTGTGTGTGTGTGTGTGTGTGTGTGTATATATATATATACACATACCACATCTTCTTTATCCATTCATCTGTTGATGGACATCTAGGCTCTTTCCATAGTTTGGCTATTGTGGATACAACTTTTAAAGGGTTGTCTGTGCTGACTGGCTCTGAAACCATGGCAAGGTTGCTTAACCTCCCTGTGCCCCATTTTTCTGATCTAGAATTGGGAGGGTGGTGGTGGATAATTGTACTGCCAGGAAGGGTCACTGTGAGGAGTAGATGAAGTGGTAAAGTTCTGGTATAGCGCCAGCCACATCTTAAGCATTTGGCAAACAATAAGTTTTTGTTGTTATTCCCTTATTTTAACAGTTTTGATTCTAGTGAGTGGCTATAAAGTGCCCCGCGTAGCACATTGATACAGTAGGCATTACATAAATACTGGTTCATTCTTACCTTTTCTCTGTTGTTTCACAGAATCAAATAATTTAATTCAGCCTTTCATTTTCAATATGAGAAATTGTGTGCTCTAGAGAATTCCAGTGATTTTCTCAGGATCTCATGGGATTGGGATCTGGATCTCAAACTGCTTGAATCTGGGTATTCTTTGCTTTGAGTCACTTTACATAACTGTCATATTTTATTCAAGATAGAATGGAGTTTTCCATACTTTTTATTACGATTGGAATATCCACCATCTTGAAAAGCGTGCCCCGTCCAGGGGTGGATGTGGAAAGAAACAGCTCAAGCTGGACTCTGGAAAACTCCATTGTAGTCGCAGTTCTGATTCTGGTGGTCTTTGTAACTTGAGAACCACCACTTCACTACTCTGGGCCACAGTTTCCTTATCTATAAAATGAGGGGCGTACGCGTTTTGATTTCTAGGATTCTATAACTGATATCTAAAAATACACCTTTTTGTGTTCCACAAATAACATAGTTTATGCTAGAATAATTAATACAAATAAGCAAAACAAAGGAAGATAGGTAGGTAGGTGGATACAGAATAAAACTGAGTCTGGACCTTGAAGATGTGACTAAGCCTGAAAAAACTTTCAAGCATTTCCCTTTTCATGGGAGTTTCAAATCACCTCCTCTCCTTTACGGCACTTATATTCCGTAAGGTGTCAGAGTATTTTACTGCATCCCCTTATTATTACAGGGTAATCTCGTTGAGGGCAGTGACTGTCTCACTCCTATTCTATCCCTGTCACAATGCCTACGTTCGGTCTTGTGAAACAGACCTAACTGACGAAGCATTTGGTAATACCATCCTGCTTACACCTCTGGAGCAATTAATGAATGTGGGGCTTGCTGCATTTTTCTCTCTGATTCTCCTGGGCATCTTCAGAAATATAATTTTTCTTTGTCTTTTTTCCTGAGGGAGAGACTCTGAAGTGATGTGTTTGAACAGGAATGATGTGGGCTCCACGTTTTTAATAACACAGTGGCTTGGGTCTGGTATCTTTGGACTTAACATCCCGGTGAGCACAAAGCACCTAGTCAGTGACCAGCTCATCGGGCTTCTCAGCACATGTGACTTCTCTGCTCTTATTTATGTATCCAAAGAGGTATCCCATTTTTTTTTTCCCAGCCATCACATATATTAAATTGCTTTCTGTTGAATGAAAGAGCAGTTGATTATGGTTGTTAGACCCTTTATCTGCAAATAGTATAATTCGGTCAAATAACTGAGTTCAAAAACTTGCTACTACAGAATTTTCAACTCACTACAATAATTAATGGTGAAGTAAAGGAAAGTTTTCGTATCATGGTGATTTTTTAAAAGTTTTAAGTTATGAACAGTATTCAAAAGAAAAACGTTTTTATGATTCTGGGTGTGTTGATGAATATGATATTTGTATTATATCTTGGTATCGAGCATTTTATTTTCTGTCTTCACTTTGATATATTGGCAAAAGCTGCATATTTAAGAAGATCTGAATCTGTGTCTTACTACCAAGGGTGAAATAATTTCAGCCATGTGACACAGGCAGGCATTTTAATCATGCATCATGGAGACGCAGAACCCAAATTGGTCAGCATTGCTTTCAGCTGCTGACGTCTGGCTGGCTTCCACATTCCTGTGGAGTCTCCAAATCACGGTTATTTAGGGCTGTGGCTGTGCTAGCCTCCTGGGGAGCCAGGGTAGAAAAACCATTTGAACCATCCTCTATTTCAAATTCAAATCAATTCCTCTTTCTGGCCTGTAACTGAATTAGTAGAGGATACTATTTGTGATGGAATCTGTCATTGCCCAGAATTTGAATCATGCCCCTGGAGTTGCCAAACCAGGCAGCCCTCTTTCAACATCCAGAAGTATGGTGGTTCTTCTAACATGGCAATCTTTGCTACCATAACCTTTGCTACCCGAAGGGGGTAAAGCATTTGCCTTTTGCTGATAGCGATGTCTCTCTGCTTCCATTTGGGGCTCCATCTGTGAGATGGACTGGAAGTTACAGTCCAGTTTCTGTGACCACTTACAGAACCTTTCCTTTGGTGCTCAGATGAGGCCAGTTCTGACCGAAGGCAAGATCGCAGACACTTTCAAGTCCCACATCATGTGACGTGTTTTCAGGCCTCATTCCCCTTGGTTCCCTCTGGCTGTGTTTTTCCCCTCTGGATGGAAATGTCATTCTGCAAAGCTAGAACTTTTTTTTTTTTTTTAACCTTCTCTGAATTGCTACCAGAGGAGTCATTTGCTTTCTCTTTTGCCAAATAGGAGATGATATAGACAATTTCCAGTGTGCCCCATCATTGTGATATGTTAGGTTATTTTGAAAACAAGTCTATAATGTCATCTTAGGGTGCCGTGGATCTCATCATGCATTTTTTTTTCTTTTCTTATGCTGCCCACTTTATGCCAAAAAGAAGGAAAAAGCCAAGCTGATTTTAAATAATATCTGCTTCCATGTGTTATCTGGAAATAATGATTCTTTTCGTAGGAATATTTAGTTCTTTGAGTTTTCTGGATTTATTCCATTAAAATACTGGCTGCCCCCTACAGTCCTGTTCTTTGGTGTGTTTTCCATCTGTTTGCTCAGGGAAGCCTGGGATTGTTTCCATAACCTCCTGTTTCCATGTCCTGCAAGTCCAGCGACCATGGGTGGCGTGCCCTCTGCCCTAAGGCATTTTTGGATGTGTCATCCCATAATAAGTAACATTTCCTGAACTACCCACTGTCCTTTCTGATAGACTGCTGTTGTGTCCACGTTCCTTTCATCCCTTACGTTTGAGCATTTTGGTCCATGTTCTCTGTTCCCTAAATTGAGTGAGTATTTAGTTTTCATCCAAACCAGGATGGTTTTGAGGACAGTCCGCATAATCCAAGACTTTCCCCAGGCTCCCCAGGATGTACAGTAGATATTCCTTCTTAGAGAATTTCCAAGATAGAGCCTGTTGGCATTCTGAGTGGGGTGAGTGCCTGCATGAGTCTTTGATTATGTTTCTTGTGAAATTATTAAACCGGCCAGTTCCTTTCTGAGCATTTTCCTGCTGATTCCCTTTTTGGCTGGAGAACAAACAGTCATAAATCCTGTGTTACGGTGCCAGCAACCTCACCCTGTCCCCCCTTCCCTTACAGACACCTCCTTTCCAACAATGTGGTTTCCCACTGTTCATTTTGGCCTGAAACCATGTTCACCCAAAGACCAGTTCTAAAGGCTAGAGGCAGAACGATAGCCAAGGCACTGTAACCTTTAACTGTGTATGTCAACGCACTTCTTAGTTATTTGGTTGATTTCTGAAATGTATTCTCTTTTGAAAATGCCTACGCAAAGCCTAGTTTAATATTGCTTGAGGGATTTTAATAACAGTTTGTTCTCACTGTTCTGGTGCTGCTCATTCCTGACAGTTTCTGGTGCTGCTCATTCTTGAAAGCATGTTATTTACACCGTGGAAGATCTCTCAGTGTGTGGTTAAGGTTTGCAAGGCAGGTCAGTGGGTATAGCCTGCTTCCATTTTCCCAACACGTTTGACCATGGCAGCTTTTGTGCTTTTAAATAATCCATTCTATTTTGGTAGACACTTTCTCCCTTCTTTTTTAACAGCACGGTTTCCATACAAGACTCACAATGAACTCACCATTGCCAAGTGGAGGGGAGTGGTGGGTTGTATAAATACGTGTGTTGCAACTCAGCCTTTGCCTGTTACCAGGCTTTGTGATAGAGTCTGTGATTTTGATTCTGTCCAACTTAACTGCCCTCCCCGCAGACCTAGCCTGGAGTCCTTTGTTGCCCTAAATATTTTCTCAAAGATCTTTTATGAACTTTTTCTTTACTGCTCTAATTTCTTCTCCCTCTTACGTTGTTTAACATGTAGCTCCGTAACGATAGTGAGGAAGACCAATGCATTCTCGTGGTGTTATCAGGTGAGGCAACAACACAGAAAAAGAACTTTGAAACTTGGTCACTTTCTCTCCTGCCGGATGCTTGTCGAAGGGACACAAGGAAATGGTGGGAGAGAACCAGCCTTCCCTAATTAAATCTTTCATTGTGAATGGTAGCTGGGAGAAAGAACAAAAAAATTTTTTTCTAATGAGTTGTGATATTTTAGGAAAACTTAAGACAGAGATGGGAGGATTGTTCATTTTCTTTTGTGATCAGGATTGATTTCTATGACACTCGGAGGGAGTGGTGGGCTAGTGTGTGAGGCTGCTAGTTGTCTGCCACTTTCAGTTTGCCCCATCTTGGTTGGTAGTAAAACCCCTACTTTTTAACAGGCACCTGGTCACCTGGAATATAGACTCCATTTCCCTGCCTCCCTTGCAAAGCAAGGCCTCACTGGATTATAAAATGGTGATTAATCGATTGCAAGTGGAATTGCCATGTGCACCTTCTTGGAAGCATTCTTTTTTTGTCTTCCTGAGGGGAGTGCAGATATGATGGCGAAGCTCAGGCAGCCGTCTTGAAGCATGAGGTGGGAGCCACGTGTTGGGATGGTTGAGCAGCAAGGTACTGGGAACCTCTGGATTGCCTGTGTGTAAGTGAGAGACAGACCCCCATTGTGCACACCCCTGTTAATTTGTGGCTTGTTCTCACAGGATGGTGACTGTACATCTTAACTGGTACATCTGTGAATCTTTTTCATCTGGTGTGGTAGGAGGGTAGCTCTTTGAGATACTTTTTCCCCCATCTCAGACTGTCTGCTTCAGAGATAGAGGAACACTTAATTGGTGGACAAAGAATCTTAACTCTTACAAATAAAAACATGCAAGATCTTCTGCAGTGTTTAAAATCTTAAGCATCGTGTGAGAAGCTGCCGTTGTGACTGTTGAAAACCAGGAAAATGCTCTTCTCCTTCCCCGTTGCTTTGCGTTTCCCCTTTCCCGATGGTTCAGTCCTAAGGCCAGTGGGTGGGACAGAAAGAGAGGTGGTCAGGGTCGGGAGCACTGGTGACCTAGAGCGGGGGGTGGAGACCTGAGTGGGGTGAGTTGAGCATCTGTGCAGGTGTGGGAGCCTGGCCTGCGAGGTCCCAGCCCAAGCAGGACAAGGAGGGTGTCGCTGTGGAGGGGCAGGTGGGCAGGGGAGTCTGAGCAGAGTGTGAAGGTATCCCGGCAGGTGGGAGGGGTTGTGGGGGAGATTAGTTACTGAATTGATTTTGAAGTTGGAGAGGTTGAAAGAACTCCAGTTCCACAGACCCCACCCACTTATGGAGTTATTAAAGGCACAGGATCTGGCTTAGCAGGCCTAAGGAAGCCTGGGTGAGCCCCCGGGGCATCATAGGCTCTGTGGGGCTGCTCCCCAGAGTCGTTTCTTCCTTGCTCAGGACATGTTTGCTGTCCACATGATGAACCACCAAGATGTGTGTGAGGAATGTGAGTTTCAGATAGCCTGGCCAGAAGTGTCCAGCAATGTTTTTCATGCTCGACTGGTCCTGTGCCCCATAGCCAGGTGTAAGCCATCAGTCTACACATCCCTAAACAGTGTAAACAAGCTGGCCGTGGGGGTTTCCTGGGTGTCTTCAACTTTAAGCTGAACATCACACGTTGCTAGCCAGCCTCCTCATCTTGATCTTGACCAAGAATCTGTACCAAACTTCCAGGGGCCCCTGCAAATAAGCGTAGAGCTGTCTCAGTCTAGCTGTAAGAGAACTCTCTTCCGTGCAGCTATATATAGGGTTATTGATTACATAGTAAGTAGGTTAGAGGTAACGGAAGCGAGAGTTCTGTTAGAGAAGGGAATCACAAATACAGAGGGAAGAAACTGGAATGAACTGTGTCATGTTGTATTGGAGCTGGAGAAATTGTTGTGAAGCCAGGGTTTTCAATAATATAGTGAAATCAGTATAGAGAGAGAGAGAAAGAGAGAGAGAGAGAGAGAGAGTGTGTGTGTGTGTGTGTGTGTGTGTGTGTGTGTATTCTCAAGCTCTGTCCACTGAGAGGAGCTGAGAATACTGAGCCCCAAATAGCAATGAGCACATCTGGTGCCCAGATTTTGTCTTATAAATACCAGTTTCCACAAAAAGGAACCAGAGCTCATTAGAGAAATGGTGATTTCGGGGCTGTGGCTGAAAAAGGACAAGATGAGCCTGAATATCTTGTCCCAGGAAGTGGCGAAGTGCTCGGGGAGCAGTGGAGACCGTCAGAAGGCTCGGTGCCGGCTTGGACCACCAGATCGGGCAGTTGGAACACCAACATAAGTAAGAACGATAGATAATAATCCACTGACTGAAATAGGAAACCACAAGGCCATCCAGATACAAAGAAATAAATTGCAGTTTCTCAGCAGCAACAGTCTTGACATTTTGGACTGGATGGTCCTGAGGAGCTAAAACTATGCCCTGCCCGACTGTCCTTCCAGAAGCACCGGACTGTTTCGTGCTCCAGAGATTCCTGCAGAGGAGCGAGCAGGCTGCCTCGTGCCCTGGAGGATGTGAGGCAGCATCCCAGGCCCCCTCCCCTCGGGGTGCCTCTGCCGCAGACCAGTGCTGGCTCATACAGACACAGTGTGGGAAACTTAGGTTTTCAGTGGCCATGGTTGGTAGAATCAGAAACGTTGCCGGACATTGCCAGCGGTACCGTGAGGGTAAAGATTGCTGTGGTTGGGGATCGTGCACCACACGTGGCGCCGGATATTTATAGAGTTCTGAAGTACCCTCCCGTCCTCAAACCCCGTTCTCTCCAAATGCTTATTAATTACAAAGGGGAAAAGAGTACATGTTCAGTGGAGAAGCCTGGCAGATGTCAGCAATCCAGGGAAGATGGTCAGCGACAGGACGAACTGAAGTTGTGCCCACCTGATAGGACACATCGAGGAGAACTCCACGTTTCCTTGACATTGCTGCCAAAGAGGCTTAACCTCAGTCTAACCGCGAACAAACAAATTGACGAATCTGCATGGAGCTTGTAATATAGAATAATTTGGCCTGCAGGCAGGCTTCCCAGTTGCCACAGTCGTGAAAGGCAGGGAAAGAGAAGTGCGGACAAGAGATGATCTGAGAGACCCCCTAGCTGCACCGGATTGTTTTTTCTACAAGAAGTGATTGGGGCGTCGGGTGAAACTGGGGTGAGGGCTGAGGAGTAGGTGGTGATGACGTGTGATGGGAAATTCTTGGCTTGGGTGGCTGTGCTGGGGTTCTGTCGGAGGATGCCGTCCGAGGAATACTCTGACTTTATGGGGCATCAGGCCAGCCATGTGCTCTTGAAAGGTCGGGGCAGGAAAACAGGTACCTGTACTGCATTTTGAATGTTCTATAACTTTGCAGTGGCTGAGAAAAAAAAAAAGAAACCTACTCAAAAGTTGTGGTCAAGGGTGATATTCTTGTTTTCTTCCCAACATGCTGGGATCCAACATGGAGACCCTTCTTGAGAAAAATTTTTGTCGTCTTACTTCTTAGGGAAAAAACTCTGAGGCATTAATATAATAATGTTCTTAGAGAAAGAATATTAGAAAAATGTCTAAATCTGTTTAATATATAAAATATGTATTTAATAGAGGGGAGGGGGTGGGGGATGGGTTAGCCTGTTGATGGGTATTAAGGAGGGCACGTTCTGCATGGAGCACTAGGTGTTATACACAAACAATGAATCATGGAACACTACATCAAAAACTAATGATGTACTGTATGGGGATTAACATAACATAATAATAAAAAAAAATGTATTTAAAACTTACTGTTTAAAACATATGCTGATCATCCCGCGAAGTTTTAGAGCCCAAAATGGAAGGCAGGTCGCTTTTTTCTTGGACTTTTTTTTTCTTTCTTGTGGATCTGTATTGTCTTTCTTTATAAAGTTGGACAAACCATCTTTTAAGCAAGTCTCATCTTGTTCCATTTAAACCTCCATGAGATTGTTGGGAACTGGTGAGCAATCTGCGGGTGCTTTGAAACATCAACCAAAATAATTTGAGGGGAAAGTTTTTTCCTATTCATCACTCGGTAGCGTGTAGAAGAATTTCTGGGTTGCCAGTGGGCACAGGTGAAGTGACATGCTCCCTGTTTACTGGGACATGATCTTTCTGTCTTCATATGATGTTCCCTTTGGGACAGGTGAGGGGCTGTGCCTCTCCACGCTTGTTCCTGAGACGGATCGCTCAGGCTAGGCCAGTGGTGCGGGTCTCAGCGCAAAGCTAACTGGCCCTTGTAATGTTTGATCCTGTGACATTAATCCCATTAGCTCTAACCCGCTGTGCTAATTGCATAACTTTTCCTAATTTGGCGTAACATTTAACAGACAGTGTTACATGAAACCTTGCTTCTTTTTTTTGGGCAATAACACTTCAACCTGTGAAGATAATTTAATGCTTTACCTTGTAGGAGTGTGGGGATAATTTGGGTACATTTACTGACTGTGATTTTTTTTTTTTTCTTTTGCAGTCTCTTTAGCCCACATCACTCAGCTGGTCCTCAGCCACAACAAGCTAACAAGTGAGTTAACTTTACCGTTGGTTACACAGTTTCTGACTTGTAGGTAATATTGTGATACTGCTGATTCTTTTGTTTCCTTTAAAGATGCTAATGACAGGTGTTATTTGGGGAAACCTAAAATCTTTTTTGGTGTCCGTGCGATACACGAGCATCTTCTCCTGTATTTTGTACTTTGCTCTGTTTTTTTTTTTTTTTTTTTTTTTTTTTTACTTTGCATGTTTTGAGGATTCTTTCCTCACATGTGTAAACTGAGGGAAGAACATCATGACGTTGCTTCTCAGGAAATGGTTCCTTTCAGGGCTGGTAAGCGTTCCAGTGACCTCAACTGCCAGGCGATTCACAAGTGTTTCGTGGAAAAATAACTTGTTAAAAAATATTAGAGTTGGGGCGCCTGGGTGGCTCAGTCGTTAAGCGTCTGCCTTCAGCTCAGGTCATGATCCCAGGGTCCTGGGATCGAGCCCCGCATCGGCTCCCTGCTTGGCGGGAAGCCTGCTTCTCCCTCTCCCACTCCCCCTGCTTGTGTTCCCTCTCTCGCTGTGTCTCTCTCTGTTAAATAAATAAATAAAATCTTAAAAAAGAATATTAGAGTAAGAGTTCTTGGCTTTCTCTGTACTTCCCCCAAAAGGAGAATATTTAACTGTTGCTCTATTTCTCAGATGGGGGGAACCCCCCACAAAATATGGAAGTTATGTTAGTTGGCATCTGCATTTTTCACATTTTTGAGTCTGGTTCCCAAGAAGAATTCTCTGGAGCCTGGGTTGTGTCATGGCATGGTTAACATACAGGAGAACTGATAGTTGTTTTTATGAAAATATCTCATGTGAATGATAATACGCCATCTTATCCCTAGAGCTATGACTTTAAAGATTTTAATGACAGGGACCAACTCTCCTTTCTCCTTCCTAATTGACTGTCACTTCTTTGTGCGTGCCATATTTCCTGCAGACTTGAATGATTTTCTAATCATGTGGCAAGAATTTGTTAGGGTGCTTTCTGAGTCCCGTGAAATTGAGCTGAATGTCATGTTGAGGGATTTGTCACGTGAATTTATGTGTGTATGTGCATTATGTACAGCTCGAGGCTATGTCACCGAGCTGTTGATTATTGAGAACTAAGAGGGCAGTTAGGGCCCTTTGTGTGCGGGGAAACAGGCAGGTTTAGTTCATTTTTAACTAAAAGCACATATTTGTAAGGCCAAGGCAGAGTGACACGATCGTCACATATGAGTAACGGTGGTCACAGAAGCTGAAAGTGAGGGCTCTACGTCACATGTGATCGTTTTTGTAACTGGTAATATGCTGCCAGTTTCATGGTTTTCATAACAAAGGATCGTCTTGTCCACTGAGACCATAATCCCAGTTTAGAGGGGATTTGCAGTTTGTCTTGAAAGGTGGACAGCATGATGCACAGTTCATAAAAATATTTAATTACTAAGCTTCCCGTGGTTAGATTTGCATCATCAGCAGAGTGAAAAAAGTGTACATTTAAACAAGAAGCAAAACACGCTCCATTCGTATTACATCACTAATTGATCTGTTCTTTAAAACAAAACACCAAACCAAAACAAAAAAACCTTTCAGATTTTTCAGTCGTTGTTTATTTCTTTTCACATGTCCACAAAGATAGAAATTTCAGGGATCAGTGGATCAGTTTCTTTCTCCAGGCATATAATACGAGATTAATTTAGAGAGGCATAAAAACGAAGTTAAATTGTGTCTGCTATTAAAGAGGTTGGCTGTGAATGGATTCAAACTTCAAATTTCTTCCTTTCCTGTTTTTTTTCCTTTTTCTATTTGAGACATTCTTGACCTAATCCAGTAAACTCTAATTAATCGTCTTGGTAAATTCTGTTTCAAGCCATTGTGAGTCGTGTCAGTGACACTCGATCTGTTCCACTAAGGTCAAATTAGCATCCTCTACTATTTTTCTGGCATTTAAATGAATGACTTCGCTATGGTTTTTCAAGTATTTATAGTAAATATGTCCATTTGATGGAAATATAAATATGCATTAAATGCAAGTGGCTGAGCACACCCTCCTGTCACTTTGTATGGTAATCAGTGTCTTTCACTTTCTGTGGTTTTTAATAGGGCCTGGCTGACAATGCTTCATTAAAACCAGTGGCACTTAGAAGTGAAACCCCTCAGCCCTGCTTTTGTCTTGCAGAAAGTGCTTGTGTTTTTCTCTTAGTCTGCCAATTACACTATCATTTGACATTCCCACTTGTGTGCTCATGGAATGAATGGCTAGCCGGCTCAGACTGGGACTTGATTTGGGGTCACCGTGGGACTCCACACACTGGAGTCAATATCAGGGCCATCGGGACCGTGGGGCAACGAGTGGGCTTCCTTTCCCTGCTGGTGGTTTTGACGTGGACAGGTGCTCTCGGCGTAGTACCAGGGAGACCACAGGGAGCCAGAAGTGGGCAGATTATCCTTCAATTCCCCAAGATTCTGCCAACAGAAATCCTTAAAGCTTTCTGTATTTGAGTTCATAAAAAATACTCCCAAATTGTCAAGCCAGTCACTGTTAGGGGTTCATCATTCTACAGCAACACTATTTACATTTAAACCAGGGGGGATTGGGGCAGTGTGGATGGGTTTTGGTAGAGTCGGGGGGGGGGGGGGGGGGGGGGGCGGCCGGGGGGGGGGGGGGGGGGGCATTGCTCGGCCTGGAACAACTTCCCTAGGGGCACGCGTCTCCCTGATGTATTTAGGCGGAAGGCAGAGCAGTGAGCGAATCTTTCCTTCTTTTCCTTTCCCTTCTGCTCTGACGGGGCAGGTGCTGGCGGGCAACCGAGCAGAGGTGCTTTCTGGCCCAGGAGGGAAGGGTTTCAGAGTAAAGATGAGGTTCTTCCACCAGGCTGTCCTGTCTGAAACAGCATTCGCCCTGTGATAACCGCATGCATCTGGTGGAAGGTGTGCTTTGCCTGGCTTGCAGAACCTGCCCCATCTGCACCCCCCACCCCCCCAGCCAGCTTTTCCTCCCCGCTTGCTTCTGACAGATTGGTCAGGCTCTCCTCATGCCCAGCCCCGCCTCTGCACCCGTGCTCCCTTGCCTCCTCCCTTCCACCCGTGCGGCCTCACCCCTCCTCCTCTGCTTGAGGCTCCCCTGGCCGCCCTGGCCAGTGGGCAGTCTTTCTTCCCCAAACTCCTATTGTTCATAGACCCTTAACACCAGTGCAGAAGCATGTGCTTGTCCTCCTACTGCTTTATGTTTACTCGCTCTCTCCAGGTAGATCTTAAGCTTTCTTGAAAGTGGGGACCATTTATTTATTTTTCTTTAACACGTATTACTGAGCACATAGTGGCTTCCCAGGAATTGTCTACAGAAAGCAGTAGATGGCAGGGAGGTCCTGGGAGGACACAGCTGGCCTGAGGTGAAGACATCTGTGTGGAAACTGGACTTTCGGGATTAACTGGTATAGGGACCTGAGTAGATGTGGCTGCCACACACTTCTGTTTCCTACTCATGGACTCACATCACACATGCTGGAGAATGTGAGTGCTCTAAAGAAGCATTTCCCAGTGTCCTGGGCATTGATGTCCACGTCGTGTTCCTCGTCATGGGGACCCTTTCATATTGAGGAGTGATGTGCTGGGATGGCACCCCTCGGGTACAGCTCAGCATCCACAGGTGGGGATAGCTGGTGTCAGGATGACCCACGGATGCTCCTCCTGCGCGGCGACCCTGATGGGCTCGTCTGAGTGTCACGTCTCCATAAAGCCTCCTTTCGTTCTTAGAGCTGTGACAGCTTCCGTGCCTGTTACTCTTCCACTTCAAGTTAGTTTTATATATTTAAGATCCCCAATTATTTACTGATTTCTTCATGCAATTAATTGCATTATAATTTCCTCAAGGTCAGGAGCCCTGGCTGAAGCTCTTTTGTATCCTGCACCTCCGAAAGTACCAAGAGCATGTTGAACATCACCTTGGCCCTCAGTTAATACAGGTTGATTAATGCACTGGCAGGTGATGAGTTGGGCTAAGTCAGAGCAGACGGAGATGACCTACCCAGGGGCTTGCTTGCTCTCAGTGTTTTGAAAGAAGGGAACATAGCAGTGATTTCAAAGACTGTTTTCCTATGTGTCTGCCCCCCTGCTCCAATGCTTGCCTTTGTGATTACTCTGCCTTTTAAGCCAGTGTTTGCTGAGTCTTTTCAGTTGGGTAAGCTCATACCTGGTTTTTATGGTGGTTTGGGAGGGTTAGCTTTGTAAATGTTTTCCTGCTTGTTTTCAGTCTTAGAATTTCATTTTGAGACCGTCATTTTAAGACTTGTCCACTAGAGGTCACTGTTGAGACACGTATCCCCCCCCCCCCCCCCCCCCCCCCGTGGGTCTTTTGGCTAAAAGATTAAAAAAACAAATTTGTGTCATCATATTAAATTTTTTGCAAGCTATTCTGCTCTGCCCAATAGGGTATGTTGCTGTTGCTATTTACGTGGTGCAGTTTGCCATAATTAAGTTATATCCTCTATAAGGATATATATTTTCTCTTTTGCACCTATAATTATCATTCTGTCTCACATACCATTTTTTAGTTTATTATGGCTACTTTCTCAAGTGAGAAAGTTTACTTCTTTACACTGGAAGAATTTTATTGCCCTTTGTAGTATTTTGTATTGGGGATATGTAAGATTTTATTCCTGTGGAAGAAAGTTGAAAATATGTATGCGTATAACCAGATTTTAATTCAAAAATAACCATGTAAATCTCAGGGAAATGTGCATTTTGTGAGGACTTATATAGATTCTTCTACTAAATACCACTGTGAAGGGAAGGATGCTCTACCTTATGAAATGAATTACACTCTGAGTTGGTGCCAAAACAGTTTCTGGGCATAATTTTTTAATGTGAGGCTTTTCTTAATTTTAAAAACAATTTTATTTTTACAGCCAAATCCACATACAGATATTGCTAGCACCTTGAATATGACAGTCGTGTTTTTCATTTTGTGACCCATGCATTCTGAGGATTAAGCATTCATCATTTTGTGCAAAAAATATGAAGGATATTGTTTCGCTTTTTGTGAACGTTGTGCAGCCAGCTCTGTGTAAACCTTTCATAAGTCTGGGTCTTTGGGTGTAATTGTTCAGTTTTATACTTTGAACTTTGAACTGTCATATAAAACCTTTTTTTGAGGTTTTAGGAGTTTTGCCTGCAGTTTGAGGCCTTAATGTGACTGTATCTTGTCATTTAGTGCATCGGAAATGGCTAGTCAGACAGTAAACCTAAGTTTTATGGCGAAATGTGTTTTTTGTTTTTTTAACAGACCATTTACCATTAGTTATAGCTTATGTATGAATTTGAAATTACAGTGAACAAATGCTAAGATTTTCTTTATTAGTGATTTCAATAATTTATCAAAGGTAATGTTCTAAATATATAGAAGTTAACATAATGTTTTAAAATTTTATGTAGATGTATATATATCGATAGGATATTTACCATAAACGTTACTATAAATGAATTAAGGAGCATGTTGCACATGAAAACATGACGTTCTCAAAATATGCAGATCCAATTATAATGAAGAAAATTAAACAGTTTTTAAAAAAGCATAATAAATTAAACCGCTTTCTACAGAGCTCATAGATTGTTGAGATGAATGAGAAAAATAAACTGTTCCAACTCATAAGAATGACCTTCACCAGTGTTCAACACCTTTCTGTTCTAAAGTCTCTAGTTCTTCTTTCATAGATTATTTGCCATGCCTTATGCAAAAGTTCCTGTGCATGGCTTGTATGAAATTAAACTGAGGGGAAATATGCAAAATAAATCGTCTCTGTGTCATGAATTTATCTTGTGACAATGTCAAAACAACTTGCTGTTTGCATTTTAAAAGAGTGTAAATGTATTTGTAATACAGAGGCTTTGATCAATAGCTTATTTTTTTAGTTAGTGCACATTTATCAGTTTGTTACTATGCCACCATTTGAAAGATTGGATTTGAAAAACTATATACATAGTATTTTTGAGTCTGGGAGCTATTAATTAGTATCTATCAGATGATACCAGTGGTTAGGTTACCATAAAACAGTTTACTCACAGTTGGGAGTTTGTTGGTATTTTTGGTTTTAGTAAGTAAACCTGCTAGATCATCATGTGGAAGAATCTGTTGGCCCCACAGTCCAGAACCAGCAGTAGTCCAAGGCCAGTGGGTGAAGTTGGAGAAGCTGTCTCTTGATGGTATTGTGTCCTTAGCTCAGAGACTCTGGCCCCCTGATCCAGCACTACCAACCAAAATGTACCTGTTCTAGAACCTCTCTTCTTGGACTCTTGCTCTGTGCTAAGAGGAAGCTAGCTAAACTGTAGTGTATTAATTCTTCCACAGTATTTTGTATTTATTTCTTATTATTACTATTTTTATTTGGGGGGGGACAGAGGGAGAGAGAGAATCTTAAGCAGACTCCACGCCCAGTGTGGAGCCCGATGTAGGGCTCCATCCCATAACCCTGAGATCATGACCTGAGCTGAAATGAAGAGTCAGAGACTTAACAGACTATGCCATCCAGGCTCCCCCACGTTATATTTTTAAATGGAATGACTTTAGTTATGAGAATTTCAGAATGCTGGCAGGCTGTGGAGAAAATGATGTGGGGGCACTTTGAACCTGTCCCTTTCCAAATCATAACTAGCCCCTCTAGGGAAGCTGATCTTGAAGAATGTTTGTTTTACTATTTACAATATAATTCTCAAACAGAATTGATTTAATAGCAAAAATGTGTATATAAATCGTCTGTTGACTGTTACTCCTAAATAACATGTGTGGTGTGCGTGTGTTTGTGTGTGTAGGTACGTGGGTGTTGTGGAGGAGGGCAGGAGAGGATATTCTTAAGAGGTGCAGTTCCTTGATACATACATTCTTTTGGAGAAGTTCTTAACATTTCCTAACTCACCGACCTTTTTTAATGGGGTGAAACTGTGTCAGTGATCCCTAGAAGAAGGCACATACTTTTTGTGGATCCTATAAAAACCATCCATGAATTCTTCAGGGGTGCATATAACTCAGATTTAGAAACCCTGGAGTAGGGGAAAGATAGCAGTATATTTGCGGTGTGGATAAACTGGTGCTATTTCTTAAGAGATGTTCGCTGGAAATTTGTACAAAACTGCAAAAGGGTGACTTTCGATGCAATGTGAAATTCACCCTTGATAGCTTTTTAAAAATGTTCGCAAGCTCCACCTACTTTGGCTGCTGAAATTTACATTTCGTTAAATAAGAATTGTAATCTTGAGTGGAATGCGTATGTATTGTTAGCCTTAAATATAAAACTGCCCATTGTTTTACCAGCAAAAATGGGTTTATTTGGGAATAGCAGAGAATTGCAGGTTGGGACAAGCAAGCTGTGGCAAAACCACAGGCAAGTCCGGAGGACAAAGGAGAGGGGGAGCTCATTGGAGTAAACTGGGAGCTGGAAGTATGGTGGCTTTTCATTGGCTAAGTTATGCCTGTCTCTGATTGGCTGGGCTGTTGCCAGGGTGAGGAGGTAAGGCTTTCTTCCTCCTGCAGGGATAGTAAGGTACCCCTGGGCGGGGTCCATCTCTTCCTGTTGGGTCCGCAGTTGACTACCAGTGGTAGAGCGTGAGAGCTCCCCCTGCTGGCTTCCCAAATCCGTTTGAGTGAGGTTTCCCTTTATTACTTTTCACCATATATGCATATTTCATTTTCCATAAAACCTAGGAGACTGTCTTTTTCCCATTTCAGTTTTTCTTCTGTTTGCCAGTCAGCCTAACAGGACAAAACATTGCAACTGACCTACCACTAGTTCACAAACTCATCTACCTCCTTTTCAGATGTTTTCAGTCTGAACCCTCTTGTCTGATTTTTTTGCTGTTCCTTTAGCCTTTTTTCTCCTGTCCATAATACTCTTCTCTGATCACCTGATTCTTATCTGCAGTCCCTGCCCCTCTTCAAATCTTGCTCATCCTTCACAAAGTTGGGATGAGTTCTCCTCTTCTCTTGCAAAGCCTGCCTGTCCCACCACCTGCACTGTGTGGAAAATAAAGTAAGGCTGTCCAGAGTTTATGAGACTCTGAAGGGCCAACCTTTCGTATATGATGACTTGAGCGTGAAAGGAAGGGCATTTATTGACTCCCTCCTCTATATCTGGTAGAAGTAACAGTCCTGAAGTGGTCAAGTAACTAGAGCTGGAAGGTGGGGAACTTTTCATGGTGTCCAAGCTTCTGTGCTCACCATCGCCCAGCTGCCTTGCCAAGGATGTATGTATGAAGTTTACATATCCCACCCGCATAAACCTAGGAGCTCAGTGGAGGAGGCATGCCCGTGGCTCTTGACATGTTCAGATAGAAAAGCAGGGAGAATTCCAGAGGTTAAAAGGCAAAATTGTTAACATAGAGGGGGCATTCACAAAGCCCCGTGTGGATCCTGTGGATTTTTCTGGCCCTGGGCATTTACCCTTGCTCCCTTTCTTCCTCATGTAATTACCCCCGTCCTCAGCATTAAAATGCAAGATGAGGAAAGAAGAGAAGTAACCCAGTGTGGCCTCTTGCTGAGGTCATTCTTAATTATAGAAGATGTGAACTATTAACAAAGCATGGTGTGTGTGTGTGTGTGTGTGTGTGTGTGTGTGTGTGTGAATTTGACTTGTCTGCTGTCTCCTTCATGTTCATAATCAAGGATTGAGTGTATGTGTGTATAATACATTCTGATGATATTTAAGAGCCTGGAGAGCTCTTTCTAGGTTGTGAGCTTGCTTTCTGCAATGATTGAAGTGGGTTTTGGTTTTGGTTTTGGTTTTGATGTTCTCCTCTTCCTTCTTACTGTGTCTCGAAACTTCTTAGGCATTTTTCCCAGAGAAGCCTCTGCCCTTTTTCTTGCCCTTCACTAGATGTCACTTCCTCCCTGACCACCAAATGCCACTGCTTTTCGTCTTAATGCTGCTTCTCTGACCCAGCTCCCTGGTTAAGGCTGGTTATTGACATACTGCCGGTCTGCCCATGTAACGCCTCAGCACTGGAGTATGGTTTCAAAGGTATGTTCCTGAAAGAATTCAAGGTTCAAGATTGTGTGGACCATTCCTTGGTTCTCTTTGGGCTATTAATAAAAGATTCAGAAATCAAGTAAATTCTGCATCCTAGGAGGGGCAGAAATCCATACCTATCAGCTTTTTAGGAGATTTGTTTGGCCTGTTTGGCCTTGTGTACACATTTTTTATAGCCCAGGGACATATATTTTTGCATGTTTGACTTTATACTGTAAAATCTGCCTTCATGCTTGCTTGTAACTTTTTTTCCCTGATTTTTGTCGAATTGATTATTCTCATTGTTGCCAAAAGAATAGAACCTTTTTTTTTTTTTGCTTTGATTCTTTTCAATAAGTTAAGTCAGGATATTTTTGGTTAGTAAAATTACTTAAGCTGCAGAATCTTAAGGGGGCCCATAATGAGATACAACAAGTATGTACCTCTAGGTGTGGGTGCTCAGTAAATACTGTTGTTTAACTGAATGTGGCATTACTATTGTCATTTATAAAGCTAATAATGATTTTGGGGGATGTTAGCCTTTATTGGTTAGATGTTTAGATATTTTGGTATTTAATTTTTACCTTGAGGAACATATAGATCCTTTTAAATGAGAATCTGCTTTACTGTTTCTTAAACTTTATGTTTTTAAATAACCCATAACTACTGTGTAATTCACTGTTTTAATAGCTGCTTTGGGAGGAAATCCCATAAAATCTGTAAAGCCTAGTTATCATTAGTATACTTTTGAACTTCACATTCTCGTGCTAAGGTATAATTAGTTCATTACCCACTTTGCGTTTTGGGCCAGAAAACAAAAGTCATTAATCACTATAAATACAAATGACCTTTTTTGCATATAAAATTCTGAGCGTAATTATTTGTATGCACGACTAAAGAGATTGTTCTTTACAGGTAATCATTGGACTGGCATTCAAGACTATGATTCCTAATTTGCTGAAAGAATTGGCATCTATATAATGAGTCTAGACATCACCTCTGTGGGAGGAATAGACTAATGTCTCCAGCTAGTATAATTGGGTATTAAAGGGGCTCTCCTTTTACTCTGACCAGGAATGCCCCAAATTCATATTTCTCATAGTTTCTGTTGTTTTGGCTTCTTCCCACCTTGCCTCACTCAGGGCACAGGGGGACAGTTGTTATCCAGTATTGTATTCATCCAATATTGGGGCAAAGAAATGTTTGCTCTCACCACAATTTGGATGTATTCTCGTGGTTTTCATCCTTTTTCTAATAACTTTGTTGTAGCACTGTGTCTTAGGGATCTAATAACTGGCCTCGTTGAATGATCTTCTACCTTCCCTTATCCTTTTCTGTTCAAGAAATCTTAGAAAGCAGCAGAAACATACAGAAATCTGAGCATTTTCCTTTGTTATAGCAATCAAATCTCTTTTTTTTAATCTAAATATGCCAGGTTTGGGGAGGCAGTGCTATCTGATTTTTTTTTTTTTTGCTTTACCTTATCCCATAGGGTGGTGTCTTCACGTGTTGTGGGGCCCGTGGGTCAGTAGCACTGCAAAAGGGCACAAGATTGTAGCATGTTACCCATTGCCGGGCAGGGAACGTGCCCACTGCTGGGCCATGTGCTAGTCTTCGCCCTAATGGGCAGTGGTTCCTATTAGACACCCCCTCTGAGTCTCCTTCTTTGTACACTTGAGGTGGTTTGCAGTCCCTCCCTGGTTTCCCATGATGGAGGCAATGGCTGAACCATGAATTCAGTTTTTCAAAGAGGCATGCAGGCAGCATCCCCTTGGCCTTCACGCCCTAGCCTAGGGCCTCCCCTTTGCAGGAATCTCCAGATTAAAAAAAAAAAAAAACAAAAACAGTCTGGGAGCTTCTGCAAAAACAGTTAGGCACAGTGTAGTTCTGAATACTCAGAAGTTTGGTGGAGGTGGTGGGTAGGGTTCACGACTCCGGATTTCATGCCCATGCTTATGAGGAAAACGTACATGTGTTCTGAGCAGCTTCTGGCTTCCCGGCAGCCGTGGGTGGTAACGTGGTGCGTGGTCTCTTACTGCCCTTTTGTAGCTGAAGAGGACCTGGCTGTCGGTGCTAACCATATGGCTCCAAAGACCAATGTGTGACCCGCCGGCCTTTCCGTAGGCTGCACACTGCCGAGCTGCAGTCCTTATGTTTTGCACAGTGCCCGCTGCTCCCAGAGCCTGTCACTCTTCGTGATTTTGTTTCTTTGCCTCAGGCGCCACACGATGGTTTTGCTCGAGAAGCCCCCAGATCGGCTGCACCCCAGCTGGTCTCTCTGTGCTGTCGCAGCCACCCAGCATTCTCCATTTACTTCTCGGTGTTTCGATGGCCAGAAGCTTAGCAAGGGGCATCTCTTCAATGGGACCGCACTTGGTCATGATGCAGTTGCTGCTAAGTGACTCAGTTCGATGAACTGAGGAATTAGGACTTTTTCTCCCTGAACCTCGTTCATGCTACTCTGCACTGATTTCACCGTAAAGATCTGTGTGGGTGTGACAGAACCAAACAAGAGTTTGTCCATCCAGTGCACAGCCAACCCGTAAAAGCTGACAGTGAGCTTTTGCTGTGCAGGAAGATAAGCTATTTGTTGGTCTGTTGCCATCCAAGAGAATGGGGGGGCTAATGCCCCAAAGTCCCGAACTCCCCGGTAGCTTATAAGTGGGGATTTTTAAGGGCAAGATTTGGGGCAGGGGTCTTCTGAGAAGGTGGATGCTGTAGATTGGAGGCCCGTGAGGTCATGTTAACAGATAGATACGCTTAGTCACTCCTGATGCCGCTTCATCTGGTCGCGTGGAGGGCTGTTCCATCTCGAAACTGGAATCTGAAAAATCTCTCTTTCTTCACGTTAGCGATTTCATTCATGTTTGGTGCTTATGTGTTGAGGGTGCTTATGTGCTGGTTAGCTGCCTGTACGAGCTCAAACTAACCATGTCAGCTTGAATGATAAGCAAGAATTCCTGCCTCTTGGGCCTGGGTCTGTGTGTCTCTGGCCGGCCCACCCATGCCCGGGGATGGTGTACCCTGTAGTGTTTGTTTGTTCATCTGCACTGATGAGCCAGCTGCGTGAGGAAGCAGAAGCTGACTGGAAATGGTTGGATTGCAGCCCCCAGGTTGGGTGGATCAGCCAGTTAGAGTTCCTTTTTTTTTTGCCACTTTTCATCAACCCCAAGTCTCAACTTATTGAGGTGACAGAGAAGTCTTAATTTGGATAATCTTTCTCAGCATTATTGTGCTGGCGTAAGGGACATATATACTGGATTAATGATTTTGATGTCACCAATAAATTAAGTTTTCTGCACCAAAGTGGTCTGCGGACCAGCAGCGTCAGCATCCCCTGGGAACTTGGAAATGCAGAAGCTCGGGCCCCATCCCAAACCTACTGCCTCGGAAACTCTGAGGTATGTGCCACCCCCCCCAACTGTGTTTTAACAAGCCCTCCAGTAATTCTGATGTACTCGAAAGTTTGTGACCCCCTGCCCTAGAGCAGCACTATCTAGAACTTTCTGCAGTGAAGGGAATGTTCTCTATCTGTGCTGTCCAATATGGTAGACACTAACCGCTTGAAATGTGGCTTGTGTGACCAAGAAACTGAATTATTAATTTTACTTAATTTCAACTAATCTAGATTTAAGTTTACTTCCTTTTTTTTTTTTTTTTCTGTCTTAACTGTTTCATCTAGTTCCCTCAGCCCCCATCCTCTGCCTCTGGTAATCATAAATCTGATCTCTTTTCCTATGAGTTTGTGTGTGTGTGTCTGTATGTTTTAAGCCTCCACATATAAATAAGATTATACAGTTTTGTCTTTTCTTGTCTGACTTATTTCACTTAGCATAATGACTCCAAGATCCATCCGTGTTGTTGCAAATAGGGTTTTCTTTTTATTGCTGAGTAGTATTCCACTGTAGCTACATAAGCCACATTTTCCTTGCCCATCCGTCTCTTGGTGGACACTTAAAACTGCTTCTGTGTCTCGTCTGTTGTGAGTAATGCTGCAGTGAACATGGGTGCAGATATTTCTTGGAGACAGTGATTTCATTTCGTTTCCTTTGGATGCATACCCAGAAGTGGAATTGCTGGGTCATATGGTAGTTCTAGTTTTAATTGTTTTGAGGAACCTCCATGCAATTTTCCCTGGTGACTGCACGTTGGACAGCCCAGCTCCAGAGCATACCCTGCTGCTTATTATTGTGTGCATAAACTAACAGTTTGTTTAAAAATAAGTTACTGGTTGTGGAATTGTGAGTTTTATATCCCAGAACAAAATGCTCCTAAAGTGAAGGTCCAGTTGCTATAA
Source organism: Neomonachus schauinslandi (assembly GCF_002201575.2). Taxonomy (NCBI): domain Eukaryota; kingdom Metazoa; phylum Chordata; class Mammalia; order Carnivora; family Phocidae; genus Neomonachus; species Neomonachus schauinslandi. The sequence goes on from NC_058407.1 coordinate 122,156,721, forward strand.
CAATCGTTTATTGAGGTTTTTCTGTTGGGGGAGGCCGGTGACTGTTGCTGGTTACTGGGTCAGCTGTTTCTTACAGTTGGAGGGCTCTGGTCTACCCAGTGTGTCCACCGAGTGCATGCTGAGGCTTCCCGCTGGAGGGAGCTGCTGTCCAAGGGTTGTTAATGTAGGAAATTAGCCGAGTCCCCTTCTGGCGCAGACTCGTGAGCCTGCCCAGGAACTTGGGCTGCTTGTTGTGAGGCTGTCCCCAAACTGCAAGGGCTGACTGCTAAGTCTGGCTGGTACACGCTTCTCCCACGAAACTGGAATAACGTTCAGGCTCTCGATTTAGGAGGCCTTGAAGGGAAAGAGGGTCCTGCGGCGCATGTCAGTCTGAATTGTTGTAACTGCGAGAAGATAACGTGAGACTAGTCTCTGGCCATAGCTCCTGGGGTGGCAGGACCCCATCTCTGTCACCTCTGCTCTGGACCGAGAGGGCTCCCAGCGGTTATCTGATCCTGCGACAAAAGCAGAACGAGGCATTTGGGAGCCAGGGGACACCTGAGAGTGATTGGGGAACTTTTCTCACCTGTAGCAACCGGAGTCTCAAAATTAAAGCCGTCGTTTTTGACAGGAAATGATACTAAATTCTCTGTCATAAGCAAAGTTCTACATGACTGAGCTTCCTAATTGAGGGCCCCATTTGTTGCATTATTTAAATCCATATCATTGATTTTCATCATCCAGCTCTTTTGAGAATCGTAGAATGGTAAAGCCAGGTCGGGGAGGACTTTGAAAGGGTCCTGGTGCAGCCCAGACTCCTGTGTTCACACATCGTGCTGTCCACCTGTCTCCCTTGTGAGCTCAGCTGCTGGTTGTGTGTAGACTGTGTGGATGTATACAACTGGGGTCACAGTCACAAACAGTACAGATTGATGGAAAGGAATGTTGCCAAGGCGTAACAAGGAATATCTTGAGGCTGACTGTGCACTTGTATTTTAAAATACTTCATGCAAATGCGTCATGTGGAGATCTTTGAAAAATTTCACCGGAGTATTCTGCCTAGGGATGTACCGCTCCCGTTTTTGTCCGTAACAGCTGAGTTTGTTCATGTCACGTTTGTATATAATTTCATTATTACATAGCTCATCTGGCTAACTGGTTATTTTTTTTTTATGGACAGTTTTATTAGAATTAGTTTGTTTTCCAAACACTAGACCTGTTTCCATTTACCGACTCTGATACTCCTTTTTTTGTAACTTACTTTGTATAAATAGCTTGCCTTTCTTACTTTATCCCAGAAGTATTGAAATGCTAGCTGTTAAAAGTGGGGCTCAGTACACATCACCAGCGTTCTCTGAATACTGGTTGAAAGAGTGAATGCTATCTCATCTAGTCAGGTCTGAATGGTAATTTCTTCTGATTTTTACTGTGGCCAGGTAGGGGGAGTTCCGTAGTTGAGAGAGAATATGAGCTGTGTAATATTTTCCCCTTGTCGCTTGAATGGAGTCTTAAAACACAAAATTCACCATGCATACGAAAGGCTGGGAGAGGTTTAGTAAATTGAATGTAGGGTTATTGTTTGTGTCCACAAGACAAAGCCCTACATCACATTTAGCATAATTTGTGGTCTTAAATTGGACTGATTTAGCAAGGAGAGTGAAATAATCTCTCATCCTGTCCAAAAGGCGATACCTTCAGACCAGCATTTAATTGCATTGGCAAAGTAACTTTGGGAAGGTGGCAGTAATTCTGGCTGCATTATTCTTGGTTTGTGGCTAAATTGAGATCATCACTTTCTCCTGGTTGCACTAACTTTCTTTATTGCTCTTCAGAGTAATCAGATGAATGCTGTGAGAGAAGCTTAGTGGGAGCTGGAGGGTGAAACGGGGGGGAGGAGTGCGAGGCCCCCCGAGCAGGCTCGTAATCATCGAAGAGCTGTGCCTCACACACTTCACGTTCTAGGGAGAGAACAGGTAAGCTGACAGCACCCAGAGACTCATCAGGCCTGAGGAATTTCTTTGTGATCGTTTACTCATAGTGAATACTGTTCATTCGCTGGAGAGCGTGTTACTGACTACACACCTCAGAGTGTGCTTCTAAGGCCAGATTGTACAGATGGGGCTCATATGCATTCGGGTTGGTGTCCAAGAGTACAGTTTCTGGAGGTGATTTCCAGCTGCCTGAATTTTCCCATTAAAACCTGTCCTTTTATCTCCAGCCCCCAACCAGCCACTTCAGTAACTAATCCACGCCTTGCTCATTTTCCATCTGGACCACTGCCACCTCCCAAGTGTCTGAATCCAGACTGATTCATATTCTTCACAATCCCTTCCTCTGGTGAGAGCATTTCCCTTGCCTTTTTACCAGGCCTTCTTCGCTCTAAAAGAAGTCAGGTCACCGATGCCTTGGACATTTTATAAGCTGAAATTGAGGACTCAGAATTGTAATGAACAGTGTGCCTGTCCTCTTTACTTTTGTTCCGCTGGGACTTATACACTGCAGTTCTTGCAGGGGGTACCTCCTGAAATAGTTTCAATGTCTGTTTGGAATTTGACGCATACCTGTGTAGCAGCTCTAAGCAAAGGTGCTCCCGGTTTTTCCCAGTCTTCTGGAGTACCCTTCTCCCCGCCCCTCCGGAGGGTGCCGCGGGGACGGGAAGTAAATGTACTGATATAAGACATGATACTTTCTTGTGCTGGACCCAAGGCCCATGTCCGTGGTGTCAGGAGCCTGGATAGTCTCGGTGTGAGAGTTTACATGAACTGTGGACAAGTTGATGGCCAATGTTTGTAGAAGACTGACTCAGCGACTGGGACAGATAAGGTATCATCTGTTGGGAGTCTTTCCGCTATCAATGCAGAGTTAGTACTTTTGAGGTAAAGATGCCTTTGGCTTTTACTTTGGTATTTGCAAGTACATACTCCAGGGAAGGAGGACTCTTAGGCCCTCACTGGTTTATTATAACCTTTAATCTGTAGGCTGGTATTCATCATGCTACTGAGTTGGTTTTTCATATTTCGGTGTAATAACAGTGCATTGATCTGTTGCTAATCTGATGTAAACTGTGTGTGTGTGTGTATTGATCAAGGTGTAAAGGCCAGAAGCCAAAATCATAAATGAGATAGGTTGAATATTTCATCATTTAAGGTTGAACTTCCATTGTGACTTAGTGCAGTGTTAAAAGAACAGCTCTTCAGATATCCGACTATTGAAACAGCTTGACGAATGTATCATCACCCAGGAAGGATCTGGAGTTTGCAGTCTTTCTTCTGGTGGAGGTGGGAAAAAAAAAAAAAAAAAAAACCAAAGGAAGCGAACAGTTGTACTTAGGAGACATTGTATGACAATTATAAAAGCGTTTGTGCTTGGGAATACTCACTTATGGGCTGTTGATGGCACTCTCAAATTCTCTTTTGCCCTTTGAAGGAACATTTCCATTTCTACTCTACTGAGTTACTAACCTAAGAAAAACCTACCAAAAAATAAGACGGTTATGTGAATCAGATGGTCATATTCGAGTTTCCTCTCTCTTTCCTGAGAAAGAAAAACAAAATGTGTTGCTGGCATTCCTTGCGAGGAGCAGGGCTACATATTCACACTCAGCAATTTTGTTTCCGTAGCGGTGCCACCAAACATAGCAGAACTGAAGAATTTGGAAGTGCTCAACTTTTTTAATAACCAGATCGAGGAGCTGCCCACACAGATCAGCAGCCTTCAAAAGCTCAAACACCTGAACCTGGGGTGAGTATGGGTGGAAGAGGAAGGAAGGGGGATGCAGGCTGTGGGGGCAAGTGGGAGCGCGTATGCAATCACCCAGGGGGAGGTGACCTCCAGCTTTTTTCTGTGTTGCAGGTTTTTAACAAAAGTTTTATTGTTTTAATACCTCTTTTCAATGGCCTGCATTAGTGCGTATCTTTTTGAGTAGTCACTGAAAAGCTAATTGTTTGTACCATAAGGGAGTTTTTTTTTTTATCATATTTTGTTTCCAACAAAATTTTATTTCAGTTAACATGGACCAGGAAGGGACTTATTTGCATAGCATTAACTGTTCAGAGCAGTTGTAATCTGGTTGATCATTCTCTCTGTATTAAGTAGAAATCGCTTACAAAAACGCCTTCCTTCTAGGGAGGGCGGAAGGATACATTTCCAAACACTGCCTCATTGATTCTTACAATTCTTTTATATAGCCCGGAGGTTATAATCCTCTGTCTTGCTTTATGCGAAGGTGAAGAGAGGTTTGATTCAGCTGAGGTGGCAGAACCAGGCAGCAGTGAATGATAATAATACCATCTATTGCTTTACAGTTTTCAAAGTCCTCATGCCAGTGTTCGACCCTCTGAACGATTATGAGGGAGGGAGGGTGGGCGGTACTGCTTTCATTTTGTGTAGAGGAAGTCAAGCCCTTTCTGAGAGCTTCAGTTGACTCGTTCCTGGTGCCCCTGAGCTTGGTGACCGAGCTAGGCGGAGAACCCCATTCATTATCCGGGGTCCATGCCCCTCCATCAAACACCGCAGATGCCCTCAGAACTTGGGCTCCTGAATTCCAGCTTCACTGTTGTAGCTGTTAGATGAAGCTGCCCACTCATGCTTCATCTCCTGTGTGAAGCAATATATTCATTAAATTATAACCATTAAATGCTCTGGTTTAGTTAGTGATTTACATGGAATGGTGATAGAAGCTGGCCAGGTATTTATCAATTTAACAGGAAGCAATCACGAAAAAAAACACCTTATTCATGGAATGATTTTTAGTCGAGCTCATTCTTTCCATGGGTAGTGTGATTAGACACTCATTTTATGTTCCCTCTGGTTGAGAGAATCTTGGAAAGATCCGTGAGCATTCTTTTTCCTGATGTCTGAGGGGAAGTAGAGCTGGGGGGGGGGGGGGGCGTCACTTAAATCAGATGGCTTTTGTCCCCCTACAGATATGGAGATTGTACACCCATCTGTCAAAGCAGAAAAGAAAGGATCCTTTGTTTATATCTTTGTTTTGAAAATTAAGTCCTATGTTTAATTTGTGTATAAGCCAGAAGCTAAAACTAGATGTATTTACTGGACGCATAAAACTAGATACATTCTTGGGATCCCTGGGTGGCTCAGTTGCTTAAGCTTCTGCCTTTGGCTCAGGTCATGATCCCAGGGTCCTGGGATCGAGTCCCGCATCGGGCTCCCTGCTCAGCGGGGAGCCTGCTTCTCCCTCTTTCTCTGCCCCTCTCCACCCTGCTCGTGCTCACTCTCTTCTCTCTCTCTCAAATAAATAAAATCTTAAAAAAAACTCAATACATTCTTACTGTTAATTTGTTGATTCATGTATTTAATGAGTTATTTACATATAAGGCGCTAGGAGCAGTACCTGGCGGGTAGTAAGCACCATGTAAATGTTAGCTATTATCACCACCACCATCCTCATCACCTTTGTTTTATTTATTATTTCATTGATTTCGTGACTGTGATCTGTGTCAGGAACCTTGCTCGTGTTGGGGCTCAGTCCCTGGCCTTAAGTATGGGGCAGAGCCGGCTGTAGGGGAGCAGTGGGAGTCTCCGTGGGGCCACTGACATGCCTGAGGTTGTGGAGACACGGACGAGGGTGTCAGTCCACAGGGGAGGCTGTCAGAAGGATTCCTGCAGGGGGCAGTATTTGAGCTGAAACTTGATGCAGGAAAATGAATTTCTCAGACTCAGAAGCAGAGTGAAGGCGCCTCAGCCTGCAGGAAGGACAGGACTAAAAGCTCAGGGTACTGCACATTCCGGGATTTGCAGGTCGTTGAGTGTTGCTGAGTGTAAAGTGTGAGGCAGGAAGTAGTAAGGTAAGGGAGGAGGCCCGATGAAGAAGCATGAATGCCTGCTGTTTATTTACTGAGTACTTCCTGAGCTCCCAGTGGTGGGCCAAGCACTGTCCTGGGTAGTAGCCGTCCAGCCGTTATGGCATGTACATCACAGGTGGGGAAACAGACGGTAAACACAGGTCTCTAACTGCAGGGAGGCAAAGGCTAATGAAGGGCCCTGTGTGCCGAGTAAAGGAGCTCTGTTTTTGTCCTGCTGACCATGGAGGAGTTTTTACAGCAGACTAGCAGCTATGAGAAAAGGTTTGGATTTTTGTGTGAAAGGTCATGTGGAGGGGAGTTTGGGATAAGTAGGGTTAGAGGTCAGGAGACCCTTAAGCATGTGGGAGATTAGCATTCCAGGAGAACTAGGGCAGTGACAGTGAATGTGGGGGAGGGGTTTTAGGTGACAAATATAGAGGAGATAAAACCAACAAGACAGTAGCTGATGGGATGGGGTGATGCCTGGGGGTCTGTCGTGGGCAGCTGAAATGGAAATAAAGACGAGGACAGTTGTGGAAAGAACATCATGAGCTCAGGTGTTTTTTGGTTGGGTTGGAGGTACCTTAGGACAGAGTTACAAAGTTTTTTTTTTCCTTTTTTTTTTAATCAAACGCATCTTAGTTCCCTCTGTTGTTTTCAGAGCTGTTTGCATTTTTGGGCTCTCGGTATTCTATTGATTGTGTAAAGCTTTCTGTATTTAATTACATAGCTGTATAGATGGGGTTGTCAAAGTTTGAACAAAAATTCTTCGTTCTCTGGGAGAGGAATTAACATGAGTTTCAGTAAAGGATATTTCTGTCCTCAAGTGGCATAAAGAATTATACCTACATAGCCCTGTTTAAGGCAAGTCATAAGTAGAGGACTCCTTAGAGTAAGCAGCTCAAATAAAAATATACACACTAAAAAACTCAACACCAAAAAAGCAAATAATCCAATTAAAAAATGGGCAGAAGACATGAACAGACATTTCTCCAAAGAAGACATCCAGAATAGCCAACAGACACGTGAAAAGATGCTCAACATCACTCATCATCAGGGAAATGCAAATCAAAACCACAATGAGATAGCACCTCACACCTGTCAGAATGGCTAAAATCAACAACACAAGAAACAACAGCTGTTGGTGAGGTTGTGGAGAAAAAGGAACTCTCATCACTGTTGGTGGGAATGCACACTGATGCGGCCTCTGTGGAAGACAGTATGGAGGTTCCTCAGAAAATGAAAAATAGACCCCACCCTATGATCCAGCAATTGCACTACTGGGTATTTACCCAAAGAAAACTAAAACACTAATTTGAAAAGATTTATGCACCCCTATGTTTATTACATCATTATTTACCATAGCCAAAATATGAAAGTAACCCAGGTGTCCTTCAGTGGATAAATGAATGAAGAATAAGGGGTGTATATACACAATACAATATTGCTCATAAAAAAGAATGAAATCTTGCCATTTGCAGCAGCATGGATGGACCTAGAGAGTATGATGCTAAGTGAAATTAAAGTCAGAGAAAGACAAATACCGTATGATTTCACTCATTTGTGGAATTTAAGAAACAAATGAACAAAGACAAACAGAGACCAACCAAAAAAACAGACTCTTAACTATAGAGAACAAACTGATGGTTACCAGAGGGGAGCAGAATGGGGGGGGGGATGGGTGAAACAGGTGAAGGGGATTAAGGAGTGCACCTGTGGTGATGAGCATCGGGTGATTTATGTTGAAGTGTTGAATCCGTAAATTGCACACCTGAAACTAATATAACACTGAATGTTAACTCTACCGGAATTAAAATAAAAATTATGTATATACACACAGGAGACCCTACAGCAGAGCCTTTAGGCCACACATATGCAGATTTTGTTCAGCATGCTCAACCAGAAGTTGCTTTTAAAATTTTATATAGTATTTGCTGTTTATTCTGATGATGGCAAGGCCTGAGAGGATTTTTAGGCCATCTGAATAAGTCAAGTTGTATTATGTTTTTAATTCTTTAAACGTGGTTCATTTTACAGAGTTAATTTCCATAAAATATAAAGCCACATCGGCTCCTTGTCGGTAATTATTTCTGGGATAATCTGACTGCAGAAGCACCATGCCCAACTCCTCTGGAATAATTTTTGACCCAGTGAGATGCTGGAGCTCATCTTATCAAACTTAGAAGTTTTCACCAAGTACGTTGTTGAGTGTTCACAAATTTGGATTTTTTTTTTTTTTTTTTTGGCTAAGTGTGTGAGCAGGTCACTGTGGACGTAAGAAAAATTGTTACCTTTAGCTAAGAAGGTTTTATTGAAGTAAGAAGAACATGAGAGGACCTCTGGAGATCGGAACGTTCTAGAAAGGGAAGCATTAAATAAGGGCCTTCCTAGCTTGTGAAAAAGAGAAAGAAAAAAGATGCTGACTAGCCTTCAACTACCTGGTTTTACAAATTTCTACATCACATGCAGGCACTTTGCCATTTCCAAAACACACTGGGAAAAATGTCCAGGTGCCGTCAAAAGAATTTATACCAATAGGCGCAAATGAGCCATAAGCAACTTTTTTTTTTTTTAAATTTTATTTATTTATTTGACAGAGAGAGACACAGCTAGAGAGGGAACACAAGCAGGGGGAGTGGGAGAGGGAGAAGCAGGCTTCCTGCCGAGCAGGGAGCCCGATGCGGGGCTCGATCCCAGGACCCTGGGATCATGACCTGAGCTGAAGGCAGACGCTTAACGACTGAGCCACCCAGGCGCCCCCATAAGCAACTTTGTTTGAGAACGCTGAAGTGATGTGAGGGTCAGCTGGTAGACACAGATAGGAAAACCACACTGGATAATTCAGGCTGCCCGCGGTGGTCTTCTCCCAGGATGAGCTTACCTGTTTGAGGCACAGTGTTTCTCAAACAATGACTTTGTGAAAAATAACTGTGGTTCCAGCTCTCATTTCTTGGGAACCATTTGCGAGCCACAGATCTTTCTACGGGCTTCAGATTTTTCAGCTCTCATCCTCCTGCCCATCCCCGCTAGGAAGGTATGGCTGTCTTATTTTACAGTTGAAGAAACTGGGTGTCGGAGAAGCTGACTCACTTCCCCAAGGTCACCCAGCTAGTAGCGCTAGAGCCCGACTGCTCATCTTACCCTGCCTCTGCTCTAAGCGTTCCTGGGAGCCTGGAGCGCGCACAAATGGGGGAATGGCAGGCAGAGGGAGAAGCAGGCTCCCCGCCGAGCAGGGAGCCCGATGCGGGGCTCGATCCCAGGACCCCGG
>NC_058407.1:122165781-122189102 GCF_002201575.2 Neomonachus schauinslandi
AGGGAGCCCGATGCGGGGCTCGATCCCAGGACCCCGGGATCATGACCTGAGCCGAAGGCAGCCGCTCAACTGACTAAGCCACCCAGGCGTCCCTATGGAGGTCATTTTATTAAGTGTAAAGTTAACCAATGACTTTTCTACCCAAGAGGTAGAAATCACTTTTCTCTTGGTTTCCTCTTGTGTTGTCAGCTCTTTCTTGTTTGGCCTGGCTGGTGGGTGGTTGGCAGGTGTGGACAGGATTGTATCTGTATGAGAAGGCTTGAGGCCTAGAATTATTTTAGCATCACAGTCTCTCCGACCTTTCGGTATCTCAGCTTATATTAGATTAAAAAAAAATGGTGAGCGCTGTGAATTGTTTCAGACTGATGAATCACAGACCTGTCCCCCTGAAACAAATAATATGTTATATGTTAATTTTAAAAAACCCTCAATCATTCCCTGTGCCAAAATAAAATTCAAAGTGTAAAAAAAATTTTTTAGGGGCGCCTGGGCAGTTCAGTCATTTAAGCATCTGCCTTCGGCTCAGGTCATGATCCCAGGGTCCTGGGATCGAGCCCCGCATCGGGCTCCCTGCTCGGCGGGGAACCTGCTTCTCCCTCTCCCCCTGCTTGTGTTCCTGCTCTTGCTGTGTCTCTCTTTGTCAAATAAAATCTTTAAAAAAAAAATTTTTTTTTTAAATCCTCTTTTAAGTATGTTCAAAGGGAACCACATTAAGAAAAATTAGAGTCTTGGGTGCCTGGGTGGCTCAGTCAGTTAAGCATCTGCCTTTGGCTCAGATCATGATTCTAGGGTCCTGGGATCGAGCCCCGCATTGGGCTCCTTGCTCAGCGGGGAGCCTGCTTCTCCCTCTCCCTCTGTCTGCCCCTCCCCCTGTGTGTGCTCTCTCTCTCTCTCTCCCTGTCATATAAATAAACAAAATCTTTAAAAAAAAGAAAAAGAAAAATAAGGGTCTTGAAGAAAATAAGAAAATAGATTTCATTGGAGATACACATATATATATTTTTGATTTTCAGTTATGATGAAATACATGTGACATAAAATTTGCTGTCTTAACCGTTGTTAAGTGTACAATTCTGTAGCATTAAGTATATTCACATTGTTGTGCAGTCAATCTCTAGAAGTTTCTCGTCATGCAAAATGGACTCTCTATCCATTAAACAACAACTCCCTGTTTCCGTCCCCCTCAGCCCCTGGCAACCACTGTCATGACTGGAGATCATTTTGAACGTTAGTAGTTGCAGAACAAAAAAGTGATTTTTTTTTTCCCTCCCATTGGGAGGAATAAATGAAATAAAGCCAACAGTCTAAAAACTACAAACTTACTCTGTATCTTTTGAGGAATTATTATTGCTACATACATGAGGAAGTTCTCTAGAAGGACAGATACTTTGTGATGATTTGAAGTTTTTCTGTAACACAGTAAGCATCACCATTGCAGAAAATGAGACATTTTCAAATGTTCCATGACCATGGAGATTCTCTGACTACAATTACTGTGTTGGTTAAAAGAACATAAAGTGATGGCAGAATTATGGCCTCTTCTGAGCTTTCAGTCTCTCACGTACGGCTCGTAGGCCTGTGACACAGAGGTGATGTGAGTATTGTCTGTATGTATGTTGTGTGTGTGACGTCTTGGATTTTTTTCCCCCCAACCACAGCATGAATAGACTAAACACTTTGCCTCGAGGATTTGGCTCCCTCCCAGCTCTTGAGGTCCTTGATTTGACTTACAACAACTTGAATGAAAATTCTCTCCCCGGAAACTTCTTCTACCTTAGTAAGAAACTTTTAATTCTATAAATCTCCTTAAAATGGTACTTTGCGTTCTGAAAGTGAAATTTATTTGCCAGGGCCCAAACTCCAAGAGAAATTATTGGACGTATATATTTTTTTCTTCACACATTTCTTTTGAATATTCCTTTATAGCTCAGCAGTATGTATATTTGATATATAGTTACCTGACACCATTGCGCTCAAGTGGACTTAGTAATGTCATATTAACTTCCGGATAGAGATTATGTACCTAAATGAGATCAAGTCTCACATTTAGCTAAAGAACTTGACTTTTCTTTTTAAAGAGCATGCCAAAAAAATATGATAATGTATGTGTCCTCCCATGTTGCTGTTAACTCTTTGTAAGCTATGTCCCCAAAGATATTCCAACCAATTATTTATAAAAATATCCCTTAATAAACCAGTAACAGAATTTTTTGACGCTTCCAAGGAGGATTCTTGTTTTAAGTCTTTTAAAAAGTAATCTCATTGATGTAGTCTCTTTTGTCTGTAGTATGCAATCAAACATGAATTGTTTGTCACAGATAAACACACCTTATCTTTTCACCTGCATTCTATGCAAACAAATTTCTTGCTGCAGATACTCATAAAAAATGAGGAAAAACTGATTTTTTTCTGAGAACTCACAAAATATTTAGGAAAGATTTGCTTTCCTTAAATGAGTGTTCTGCTTCTCCAAATAGTGACAACACGTATGGCATCCAGCGATTCTGAATTTTCTGAGCTCGTCTCCAAAATTTCATTTATAACCTTATGCATATTCTCATTCCCAGACTTTCTCAAGCACATGAAGCCAATTCTAAAATATTTTCTTGGGCCACGAAGGAAATTTTGTTGTGTGTATTGACATAGAGTTCTGTCGGATTTTAAAACATTAGAATGTAATTGAATACCTGTAAGCAAACAAACAGACAAATCTGATTATACTTCTCCTTTTTGGTTAGGGATCAAAAAGATGCCTTAGAATGTTCTCCTTCCATAGTTTGCGGGTCGTGTTATCACTATGTAATATTGTGAACAAGTTTCTGATCACCGATATTCTGCCTAAGTTAGGGTTTCTCTAGTTTTAAGCTCCTTTGTCTTCATTTATTTTTGTTGTTAAGGCTAGAGAAATAATAATAATTAGTCTGATTACGGAAACAATGAACTGTGATTATGGTCTTCCTCACCAGAAAGCCTTTTAGTTATTTATTTTTAACAGAGTCACATTTCAATGATAGAGCTCTTTTGCCCTCAGCGTTGATACGAGTTACCCTTTGGATACAGAGCATAAATGTGTATCGGAAATAACAGAAGAAAAATAGCTATCTTTTTTGAAAGCGTCTTGCAACCCTGTGCCAAAAACTGCTGGTGTCCAGCGTTGTTAATTGTGTCAGTCCTCTTGGATATAGATGTTTTCCTGAACACACCAGCCCCACAATAAGCCAGTAAATCTAAGTTTGACCTGCTTCTTATTATTGTGAGCCCTAGGTGTGTCACAGGCTTTTCACCGAGCCGGGGTTATTAATCAAAGCGGACTCCCTTGTAGTGATCAGACCTCAAATGGTTGGATTCCGTGCCACCCTGTTTATATATTGCTGTTTAATTTGCAGCCACCCTGCGTGCACTCTATCTAAGTGACAACGATTTTGAAATCCTGCCGCCAGATATTGGGAAGCTCACAAAGTTGCAGATAGTAAGTAATTTATCTAAATTCTTAGAAAATCAATTCACTTCTGCAGCCCTTGTAGGAGTGGAATCAAGTCAATTTGAGCAGGAGTATGGTTTGTTTTGCAGGAATCAACCACTCCTTCTGCTAGTTTCTGGTTCATCTGCAGGTACTTGTAAATAAATTGAGGGGATTGAGCCTTTAGAGGAGAGAGGGCACGGGAAAGGACGAGAGTTGCTGTTGAACGCCTCTTTACGTGAACACTGTTTTGACAACTCCTTGTTTTCTTATATTTAGCTCAGCCTTAGGGATAACGACCTGATCTCGCTGCCTAAAGAAATCGGGGAGCTTACTCAGCTTAAGGAACTCCACATTCAGGGGAATCGCCTGACCGTTCTGCCCCCAGAACTAGGTAAGGTTGTTGATGAATGATCTTAGTTCGGGGTTTAATTAATAACAATGATCCAAATGCGGCAATTCTGAACAACCCTCGCTCCTCCTGGCAGGCACCCTCCACCGAGGTGCCCTTTCTGATCATTTCTAGTAGCATTTGTCCTTGCCCAGGGGTCAGCTGTTACAGGTTGACCAGTCCTGCTGCTCTGTTCGGCAGCCACACGGCACCCAGGGCCCGAGAAACTGCTGAGGGGTGATCAGCCCGCTCAGCCCCTGCACGGTGTTTGGGGAGGGCGGGGGAAGAGCCCAAGATTAGTAGTAATGGGCTTGCCTGAGGCTCCTCCTTTGCTAGCTGATGATTTTTAAAAATTTCCTAATCAAACTATCACTCTTACTTTTTCAATCTCTTAATTTTTAATTTCAGTCCCTTGAAAACTTGTATCACCTAAAGTATTTGTTACAGCTGCGTGAAAATACCTTTGCTAGTCATGCATCTGGTTCTCCTCTGATCCATCTCCAGTGGGAATTGTTAAATATGTTCCAGCTGGGAACCCTTTGGTCCTGCTCCTGGGGCAGATGACTCTTAACACTCTGCCTGCCCAGTCACCTGGCCCAGGGTGGGCTTAGGACCTTCCTCAGAAAAAACGTTCAAACGTGTTATCCCATGGCTGAGGCTCTTCTGCCCTTCTGGAAGGTTTTCGTGTGCTTACTTCTCTCTGCTTGTGCAGACTCTCTGTGTCCTCTAACTTCTTCAGTCCATTGAACTGTATTGTCCCTCAAACCATGAATATTTTGTCTTTCTGCTTCAAAAGAGCATAATTTTAAAAAACACATTTAACCCAAAGTTCTTGGAGCAAGTACCTCACATGAGTCTGGTGGTTTGAAAGAGGCCAGTTACTAAAAATTGGAATGTAAGTTCCATGAGAGGGGGGTGGGGTTTTGTTTCTGCTCCCTGTTCTATCCCCCATGCCTGCCAGGGGCTAGGCTTGAGGTGGGTGCTCAAGGAATGAGTCCTGAACAGGTTAATCAAATGAGGGCCTCAGTTAGCAAGGCACTGGGATGGCCACACGCAGCCAGAGTTTGATGTCTGTCCAGAGCAGTACTTCTGGTTATGGAATCCACAAGCCACACTTCTAAGTGCTCAGTAGCCATGTGTGGCTCGTGGCTACCCTGTGGGAAAACATAGGTACACAACATTTCTGCCAGCCAGGATGTTCCGTGAGGCAGTGCTGGTCTAAAGGAAAATAATTCACATGATTTCATGGAACAGACGTCGAGTTTCAGCCCCCCTTACCCCATCTCCTTCAGCAACTTTGTTGTTGTAAAATGTCTAGAGGAATTTGTACTGATCTCAAGGGCTGATAAGTAGCTCAGCACCTTCTCTTCACGAGTTCCAAGTAGACACGTCTTACTTTAGGAACAGGCCAGGAGATCAAGAAAAGATCTCTGCAAAAGTTTTTAAGGCAAAAAACTCCTTGTCAAAAGAAAGAGTTTGTACAGTGATTGTTAACCATAGGGGATAGCGTTAGTAATACCTGGGGGACTTCTGCAGAATACAAATACCTGCTTCTTCCCTGAACCACTGAATCAAAATCTCCATGTGTGAGACTAATTCCTTTTTTTTAAAAGATTTTATTTATTTATTTGAGAGCGAGAGTACATGTGCAGGGAGAGGGGTAGAGGGAGAAGGAGAGAGAAAATCTCAAGCAGATACTGTGCTGAGTGCTGAGCCCGAGCGGGGCTCGATCTCATGACTCCGAGATCATGACCTGAGCTGAAATCAAGAGTTGGACGCTTCACTGACTGAGCCACCCAAGCACCTCAAGACTAATTCTTACATAATTTGGAAAAGCTCACTCCATGCTTCTGGTGTGCATCCTTGGTTATTATGAAATTTTTTTTTTCAGTATATTTTGTTATTGTTTTGTTTCATTTTTCAAGCCAAGAGGCAATATAGGGCATTAATCAGTGATTTTTTTTTTTTTTTGGCGATTTCTATCAGATGCTACTTTGTTAGAAAAATAAACCCAGGTGACCACCCACCTATGTACTTCTATCTTTTGAAAACTCACATTGCTTATCCTATTTAAATATGGCATCTAGTCACATTTATCTAACATTTCTGTTAAGCTCTCCAGTAACAAATTATTATTATTATTTTTTTATTCAACAGTAGAATTGAGGAGAAAGTCACTAAATGACTTTATTTTTTAAGGCACACCTAGGCAAAGCTTAATCTCAACTTCTGCCTGGTGGCAGCTTCCCCTAATTACAGGCAAATACTTAGCTGGAAATAAATGATAAACCCCTGGGAGTTGCTGTTACAAATCTAATTTAAAGATGAAGACAGATGTATTCTTTATTTTTGAACGGCGATTTTTTTTTTTAGAATCAATAATATACTACATGGGAATATAATAATAGCTATTATAATAGCCAGTACATATGAAGGCCTCCTGTGCCAAGGGCTCTCATGACGAGTGCTTTTCTTGCTCTGTCTCCTGTAATCGTCGTGACATATAAGCCGACTTTTTAGAGGTAAGAAGACTGGAGCTGAGGGACACCCATCGGGACACAGCTAGTGAGTCACAGAGGCTTGATTCGAATCCTGTCGGCCTGTTCTTCGGGTCAGGATTCCTAACCACCGTGCTGTTCTCGTTTCCATTCGTGCCCGCAAAAGGATTCCCAGAAAGCGGTTTCCAAGTGTGAATCAAGCCCAGTGCTGGCTCGCCTCCCCAGGGGAGCAGGAGAAGAGCCGCTCCAGCGTGACCTTGTGTGGCCAGCTGGGCTGGTGTGTCAGCAGCCGGACCATAATGACACTGCAGGGAGCAGAAGAGATGCCCTCGGTAGCACAAGTGCTATTTGGCTCGGCGGTTCCCCGGTGGTTGCGTTGTCTGTGGGGTTCCCCCTCCCCGACCCCGCCGCCGCCCTGGCCCCTCCGTTAGCCATCCAGCCACAGCGGGAATGTCTTTGGTTTGACTTGTCCTCAATGGCTGAGGTGAGCCTCTGGAGCTGCCCTGGCTGGCTGATGACTGAGCTAGGGACTGATGAACTTGAAGTGGGTTCTGTGTGTCCCTACAGCATCCCCTGGCTGCAGGTTTGCTCCTGGGTGCATCTTCAAATGTGGATAATGATCTCTCCCCTGTATGTTCATATTTTATGTAGCAGAATAAGCGAAGTAAGTGCTTTTGGGATTTCTAACAGCTTGAAGCCTTATTGGTAAGAGTATTTGAACCAAGCACGGGAATCCAGATGAGTTCTGATGTGTCAGGGCTGAAATGTTCAGGGACACAGCAAAATAAAGTCAGGGGCTTCGCTGGAATTTTTTCTAGGTAATTATATTACTTTACTTTTGTTGCGAATCCTGAATAAGTTACCTGTTGTGTCGGATTGCTAAGCTACTAGTAATGCACTTGATTTGATGTTGGTCCATATACCTAGAGCAAATTAGATGCAAACTGGGTCTGTCATTCACCCATTAGTTTTTTTTTATCCATTCAGACATTTATTAAGTTCCTGCTTTAGGCCAGGTCTTGTCTTCAAAGAACTTACTTTCCAGTAAAGTAAAACTCATTTATTCATCAACTGTTTATTGGGCCCTAGCTTCATGCTTATTTCTTGGAGATATGACAAGGGACAGACACCCCTGTGATCCTGCCGTGGGGGAGGACGGATGCGTGGATGGATGGATAGCACATCAGATGATAAATGCTCAGTGAAAAAAATTAGCATGGAAGGGAGTGTCCCAGTTGGGGCACTCTGTTATACAGAGTCACCAGAGAAAGCCTCACTCATAAGCTGGTATCATTTGAGCAGACACCTAAACGAGAGAGGGAGCTTTCCTGGCAGGGGTAACAGCGAGTGCAAAGGTCCTGAGATGGTCCGGTGTTGGGTAGCAGCATGACTCACGTGGCTGGGACGCAGTGAGCGAGGGGAGGGTTGGAAGAGGTGAGCTCAGTTCGGAGGTGGGGACTAGATCACATGGGAACTGGTGGGCCTTGTAAGGACTTGGGCTTTTGCTCTGAGTGAGGTGGTGTGGCAGGCTGAATAATGGCCCCCAAAGGCGCCCTTGCCCCGATCACCAGAACCTGGGCATTTGTCATCTTTCATGGCACAAGGACTTGGCTGATGTGATTTAGAATGTGGAGGTGCAGAGATTATCTTGGATTACCAAGGTAAGCCCAGTGTAATCATATGAGTTTTATAAGAGGGAGGCAGGAGGGTCAGAGATAGTAGTCGAAGATGCCATGACTGAGTCAGGAGGTTGAAGTGATGCACCGTGGAAGGGGCCTTGGGGCAAGGAATGTGGGCAGCCTCCAGAAGCCAGAAGCTGAAAAAAGCAAGGAAATGGATTTTCCTCTGAAGCCTCCAGAAGGAAGGCAGCCCTTCTACTTTCATTCAGATGGTGATAATTGTCAGATTCTGGGAGAACAAATGGGAATTAGTGATGACTTGGGAGAGGGAGAGAGTGGAGGTTGACTGTGAGGTTTTGGACCTGGGGAGCTAAAAGGGTGGGGAAGATAATGGGAAGGGGTGGGGAGACGTGGGGAGGAGAGGAGCTGGTCATGAGCTGAGTTGTGGATATCCTAAATTTGAGATGCCTTTCGGATGTCTCATCGAGAGGGCACCTGGATAGTGGGGTCTGGAGTTGGAAGAGAGGTCTGGGCTAATATATAATTTGAGGCGTTATCAGCATAAATGTAACGCCACCGAGTAGATGAGATTCCATGGGTGTGACCATAGAAGGTAGAGCCTTGAAGCTCTCTAGTTCCTAAACGCTAAAGTCGGAAGGATTGGGGACCTTGATGAGTCGGCCTGGCTCCCAAGCAGGTATCTGTGGCAGGGACTGTGGGTCCCCCAGTTGGCCCCACAGTGGCTCCCCCGTGCTTATGCGGTGGGCATGCTTCACTTCATAGGACAAGTGTTTTTCCTGACACGTGCAGTTAATTCTGCCAGTGAAAGCAGGAAGTAGACACAGCTGAAATCTTCCTCTGAGCCTGCCTGAATCCAAAGGTGTCTGTGGGACCTGTATTTGCAGCCAGTCGTCAGTCTTTTCAAAAGAATAGCGATGTGACTAAGTGAAGTTTCACCCGGTTGTATTTAGTGGAAGAATGAGTGAGTGGAGTGGAGAAAAGGCCTGCATTGCTAGGGAGGAAGGAAGGGCACATGCCCTGACCAGGCGTCCAAGCAGACGGAGCGCCAGAGTGGATAGCAGCCTCACTGTGATGTCAGAGCTGGTGGCTCTCTGAGCTGTCCTCTCTTCCGCTCTGCCTTTTCTCTCGTGCACGAGACAGCTGTTGTCTTCTGAGCTGAAGATGGGCATTGTATGTCTTTGCATGGTCTCTGCCAAATTGTCCAGGGTCCCCTGACTTGTTCTTGCTGGAAACATTTCTGGTTTCTGGGGTTCTAGACAGTCCCGGGACTTCTTCTCCTGCATTTGTTCCCCAGGTAATTGCCTTTGGAGAAGGGAAGGACGTCGGTCAGCTAGGCATGCAACAAAGCAAAGGGGTTTCAATGTTGGAACCGTATCTACAGCAATTTAGGCAGCCCGTGGGAGGGACGTGTGCAGTGCTGCATCACCTGGGCCTAGGAGGTGGAGCGTCCTGATTTGTATGCCAGGAATCAATAGGATTTTTTATTACAGAAATAGGAGAAGCATATGTATCCTTTCTAGCCTATTTGTGAAGAGTGGAAACACTCATTCCATTCAAAGAGTAAGTGATGTCAGGAATTGAGAATTTTCCTCCAGTTATAATTGTGTAGAATGAACAGAATTAAGAAAGAGGGGAGATACCATTCTAAAAAACCCTTTGTGTTATACCTCTTAATCCCTTTATGGGAGTTGAGGAGCAAAAGAAAAATGCTTTCTTTACGGAGGCAGGCAAGAAGGAAATGCAGTATTCTTTTTGGTCAATCAAGTCCCAGATTGTAAGTGTCTTGTTTATTGTGTTTGGTGTTATTTCTATCCAGTTGCTTCCCAGGTATCTTAACCAGAGGTTTAAAAACAACAACACATGTTTTAATGTGTACTATAGGATGTAGAGGCTTGCCTCTTCATCACCAGGCCAGGGTTCAGTGCTCTCTGACTTTGGACAGGTTATTCTACCTTCTGCACCTCATGTGGATGGGGCTCGTAGTAGTCCCTGGTCATAGTGTGGTTCTGAAGATTAGAGAATAATCCACATCTAGAACTTAGCCCCGTTTCAGGAGTAAGTACAACTGCTCAGTAAGTACTAGGTCAGTGAACATAGGTACACAGGTGTGTGTGTGTGTGTATGTGTACATGTAACACACACAGTGAATTTTATACTATAAAATTTTGACTCCCTAGGGGCCGGTTTTCTGAAGCTGGGGCTCATCTCAAACAGTCTAAGCATAGCGGTTGCCCACGCCCCACCCGTTTGACAGGGAGAAGGTCAGAAAGCCAAAGTCTCCAGAGCACATTGATGGGTTGGCTGAACCTGTGGGTAGAAGAATGGCTGTCCATCAACTTCCTGTGTGGACGGCAAGAAGCAGCACAGGGGCAGAGCTGGGGAGTGGGAGACTAAAGGCCCAGGGGAGCAGCTCCACGTGGCAAACACTCGGGGTGCACGAGAGGCCTGGCAGGAAGTTAGGGTTTCGCTGCCGTCCATTCAGTTCCAGGGTCACAGTTTTAATAATAAACTTGTAATTACACAAATTACACTGGAAGGTGGGACGAACTCCACCACAATCTGTGATAACTACACCAGGCTAACCAAGGGTAGGACCACCGGCTGCTTTTTTTGTTGTTGTTAAGATTTATTTATTTTAGAGAGAGAGCAGGAGTGGGAGGGGCAGAGGGAGAGGGAGAGAGAATCTCCCGCAGACTCCACGCTGAGCGTGGATCCTGATGCGGGGCTCGATCTCACGACCCTGAGATCACAACCTGAGCTGAAACCGAGTTGGCTGCTTAACCAACTGTGCCCTTGGCTGATTTTGCTTTACATCCATTCTAGGACAAAGTAAAATATAAAAATACAGCATTTTACAGGGGGGAAAGGCTCTCTGGATTAAATACTCAGAAAGATACATACCTCCAAAGACATGATACTTCGTCTGTGAAATGGTTGCCAAATTTCATGATATGCCAGTTTGATAGAGCAGTGAGTGGTGAGTACTTACTTCATGGAATTATAAAGTATGCTACTTGTACAAAATTGAATTTGGCCATTGATCATAAACATGTTTTTGAAGTGACTTTTAGGCTAGGTGGAATTACGTAAATACCTCAGTTTTTACACGAAATACAGTTTACCGAATAGTTTCATGGACTTTAATCTCAGTTCTATAATGTAGGCAAGGAAAGTTCTTTGGCCACGTTTTAAAGGTGGCAAAACCAAGGTGTATAGGGAGATTGTGACTTGACCAAAGCTATGTTACTGACATGGCTTGATCCTGACGAAATCAGATTTTTAGTTCAGATCTTTTAACTTCAGAAGTAAGCATTCGTCTGAAGAAGATGTGATGTATATGTACAGTGGGGTATTATAGAGCCATAAAAAAGGATGAAATCATCCCATTTGTGACAACATGGATGGAGCTAGAGAGTATTATGTGGAATAAATCAGACTGAGAAAGACACATACCATGTGATTTTGCTCACGTGTGGAATCTAAAAAACAAAGCAAATAAACAGAAAGTAGAATCATTTACACAGAATAGACTGATGGTTGCCAGAGGGAAGGGGGTGGGGTGGTGGACAAAGTGGGGGGGGGGGGAGTGGGAGATACAGGCTTCCAGTTAGGGGATGAATAAGTCATGGGGATGGAAGGGGACGTAGTCGGTCGGACTGTAACAGTGTCCTGGGGTGACAGACAGTAGCGACGCTGGTGGTGAGCACAGCATCATGGATAGAGATGTTGAATCACTGTGTTGTACACCTGAAATTTCCTGAAACATTGTGTGTCAACTATACTCAAAAAATTTTTTTTTAAAAAGAAGCTAAAAGAACACCCCCCCAAAAAGTATTCCCCTAAATACTATATCCATAAATATAGCAATACTGAAACAATTAAAAAACATCATTTATTGTTAGATGACAGATGAGAGTGATTCCAGACAGATGCCTTAATTTTTATTCTGTGAAAAATAAAGAAAATGCCAGGACTAGGAAATCTTGACCAAACTTTCAGTTTTGGCTGGAATTCTATTACATGCTTTTACGTTTTATTTCTGTGTTAATATTCTTTTGACAAACTTCACAAGAAGTATTTCCTATGCTTTGATTCCCATGGTCTTAGTTGATAATCAAAAATGATTCCCGTCAGTCTCCTACATGATATTTTTTAACAAGTTCCATTTTATATATTTTATTTCAGTGAATTTTTAACCCCAGAAAATGTTCTAAGTGTGGATTTTAAAAATCCTCAGTGAATTATATTTCTGCCTGGTGAGCTATTGCCTTAAAAGGGGTGGGAAGGTACAACAAAACCGTTTCCATTCTGTATTATAAATTTCAGGAAGCCCACTGTCAGGTTCAGTGTGATTGAACATGTGCATCAGTCTGTGTTAACACCAGCTGGTAAGGCATGCCACTGTTTGCAGTGGACCATTCTTTGATTTTAATAGGACACTAAATGTATTCCTGCCCTGGGAGAAAGGCCGGCGGTACTGAGATTCTAGATTTCATTTTTTTTTAATTCCAGAGGCATATCTGTAACTACAGTTCCTATCACCTAAATACATATATAATATCTTATGTTTATGTACCATTTCCCTCAAAGCCGTCTCCTAGATATTATAGTATTCCTGTACTAAAAAAAAATAAGCCATGTTATACTAACTTAGACCTGAATGGTGTTGTATGTGTGAGTGTGTTTTGGAGGGCCACGGCTGGGATAGGGGTAAAGTGGAGGATGGTGTCCTTAATGCTGGCAACACCAGAGATTGAGTGATAGAGCACAAAACTGTGCCTTATCACAACTCATCGTGGCTTTGCTTATTTATGTTTATCTAGACCTTTCCGAGTTGTTCACGTTTTCAACTGAGTATTAATTCCATGAGTTGACCACCTGCAGCGCGGAAGCGTCTGATGATGCCGTTTGTACTTCCGTAAACTTTTAGGCAGTAGCACGCATTCTAATTTTAGCAAACATCCCCATGCTCATTGTCAACATATGTTTCGCGATTTGTATAGAGCCCAGTACCCTCTCTGTTGCCTTTTATATTTGCTATTCTAAGAAGAATGGCTCTTCTCCTTGGGCAGCCCCTATAGACCATGTCAGAATTCTGACCTCCAGCTCCTTATGGTGTATTCCTGTAAGCTTTTGGGTTTGGGGCACAGTACTAAATGAAATAGACAGGGTCCCTCCCCTCATAAAGGGAATCTTTGAAGGAAACAACAAAACAAATAGTTGAAAATGACAAACGGAAATTACAGCTGATCCCCAAATCTGCTAGAATGCCAGCTCTATAGTGTTACACTTGAACTTCCATCCTGCGAGGAGTGTGCCACCCCTCCGCTCACTGGGGATGTTACAGGAGCCTCCTAACTGGTTTCCCTGCTTCCTACCTTGCTCCATTCAATCCATTCTTCACACAGCACTCAAGATGCTTTTATGAAACCACATAGTGGGCTACATCACTTCTGGGATTAGAATTCTTTAACATACCCTTAACATACCCTCTGAAAGACCCTGGATGATCTGGCCTCCATGTTTTTATGCTGCTCTGGCCCCTCACTCACTCACGGGCTGCTCTCAATGTCGGCCTCTTAGTTCTTCATGATCTTTGCTTTCTGCTTGGGATTGTCACCTCCCGACTAGTTGCAGAGGTGGTACCTTCAGCTATCAACTCACATGACACTTTTTCTCAGTGAGCCCTTCCCTGACCATTCCCTGTCCCACTCACTGGTCCCTTCCTGTTATTTTTTACAGTGGCAGGTTGCTTTTCTCATGCATAGTTCTTTTATTCACCAAATATTTATTCAGCACCAACCTTGTGTCATGTACTGTTCTGAGTCCCTTGGATGGTATCAGTGGGTGGTGAGGGGGAGGAAAGAAAAACCCTGCTTTCGTGTAGGCTTGGGTCTATGATCAGCTCAAATTATGTGTATGATATAATTTTTTTCCATACAAGTAATGTTTTTAGCACCATGAGTAGAAAATAATTTCTTTTTCCTAAAGAATTGCTTTGGTGTTTAGTCAAAAGCTAATTTATGCTTTAAATGTAGGTATATCATGTTCCCTTGTTTTACCATGTTGCCTTGATGACTGTAGCTTTGGAAGAAGTCTTGAAATCACATGGCGTAAATTATTTTTTCAAAATTGTTTTGGCTAGTCTGTGTCCTTTGTACATGTATATACATTTTAGAATCAGCCTGCGGGGTTTTGATTGGAATTTGACTGAAGTGACATACCAGTTTGAGAGAATTTGCATCTTAACAATATAGAGCCTTCCAA
Source organism: Neomonachus schauinslandi (assembly GCF_002201575.2). NCBI lineage: Eukaryota > Metazoa > Chordata > Mammalia > Carnivora > Phocidae > Neomonachus > Neomonachus schauinslandi. The sequence goes on from NC_058407.1 coordinate 122,180,038, forward strand.
TCTGTGAACATGATATATTTCTCCATTTGTTTAGGTTTTTAAAATTTCTCTTGGCAATGTTATAGTTTTTACTTGCATATATTTTGTTAAATTTATCCTTAAGTATTTTAGGTTTTTGATGCTATTGTGAGTGGAATTTTTTAAATTTCATTTTTCATTATTGCTAGCACTTAAAAATACAAAAACTTTGTGTAAATTGACCTTGGTTCCTGTGGTTTTTCTTAATTCCCTTATAAGTCTAGGTCTGGTAGGGTTTTTGTTGGTTTATTTGTTTTGACTTTCTTTTTTTTCTTTGTGGCCTATTTCCTAAGATTTTTTACATACCTACTCATCATGTCTCCCCAAAAAGACCATTGTATTTCTTTTTTTCCAATTACTATTCTTTATTTTTCTTGTCTTATTACACTGGCTAGGCCCTCCACTACACTGTGGAGTAGAAGCAGTGAAAAGGAATATCCTTGTCTTATCTTGATCTTAGGGGGACAGTATTATTGTTCATTGTTAAATGGATACTAGTTATATGTCTTTAGAAAACACTGTTTTATCAGGTTGAGGAAGTCTCCTTTTATTCCTAGCTTCCTTTAAGTTTTTATGAATGGGTATTAAATATTGCCAAAAGGTTTTGTTGTTGTTGTTGTTTTGTTTCTTTTTGTTTTTGTTTTTGTTTTGTTTTTTTTGCCTGTCTTGAGGTAATCATATTTTTCTCCTCTGGTACATCCAAGGTGTCTCTTAATGATCCCTGTATCCTGGTATTCATACACTTGTGCAGTCTGCTCCCATTGATCTCTGTGACCAGTATAATACAGCAGAAATAACAACATGTCACTTGTGAAATTAAATTATAAGACACTGCAGCTTCCATCTTGGGTATGCTCTCTTGCCCTTTCTCTCTTTCACACTCTCTTGAGTCACTTGCTCTTGGGGAAAGCTAGTTGTCATATTGCGAACAACCTTATTGAATGAACTTGGAAGTGGATCATCCAGCCCCAGTCATTGACTAGCCCCAAAATGGCAGCTCGACTGTTCCTTGCAAAGACTCTGATCCAAAACTACCCAGTTAAGCCACTCTCAAATTCCTACCCTGGGAAAGTGTTAAGATAATAAATGTTATTTGTGTTAAGTTCCAACTTTTGGAGTACTCTGTTATACAGCAGTAGCTAACTAGAACATCTCCTTTATTTGCCAGTGTGGCAAATTACATTGATTGTTCACATGTTACATCAGTGTCATATTTTTATACTAAAGCCCACTTGGTATTACTGTATTATCTTTTTTTTTTTAACAAAAGCTTTATTGAAATATTCACATACCATATAATATACACATTTGAAGTATACAATTCAGCATTTTTAGTATGTTCAGAGTTGTACAACTATCACCACAGTTTTAGAACATTTTGATTAGTTTAAAAAGAAACTCTGTACCCATTAGCTGTCATTCCACAATTCCCTGGTCTCCCCCAAGTTTGGCTCTTATGTTTAGAATTTTGATCCCTTTTGATCCATTTAATTTTTGTTATGTGCTGCAATAAAGGTTCAATTTCATTGTTTTGCATGTGGCTATCCAGTTGTCCCAGCACCATTTGTTGAAAAGACTGTATTTTCCTCATTGAGTGGTCTTGGCACCCTTGTTAACAATTATTTGGCCATAGATACATGATTTTATTTCTGGACTCTCAAGTCTGTCTCACTGATCTATACGTCTATCCAGTGGAAGTTCTACACTCTTTAATACTGTTGCTTTGTATTAAGTTCTGAAATTGGGACATATTAATTCCAACTTTGTTATTCTTTTATAAGATTATTTTGGCTATTTTGAGTCCCTTGACTTTCCATATGAATTCTAGGAGCAGCTTATTAATTTCTACAAAGAAGCCAGCTTCCTCTGATACGGATTGCATTGAATCTGTAGATTATTTTGGAGAGTCTTACTGTCTTATATTAAATTTGAGATCCATGAACATAAAACGTCTTTTCACTTATTTAGATCTTTAATTTCTTTCAGCAATATTTTGTCAATTCCAGAGTATATGCTTTACACTTCCTTTGTTAAATTTCCTAAACATTTTATTCTTTTTGATGTTATTGTAAATAAAATTGTTTTCTGTACTTATTTTCAGGTTGTTCATTGCTAGTATGTAAAATGCAATTGATTTTTATATTGATCTTGTGTCCTCTAATGTTGGTGAACTTGTTTCTTAGTTTTAGTTTTTAGTGGATTCCTTAGGAATTTTCTCTATACAAGGTCATGTCATCTGCAATTAAAGATAGTTACACTTCCTCTCTTCTAATGTAGATGCCTTTTATTTCATTTTCTTGTCTAAGTGCTTTGACTGCCACCTCTAGAACAATGTTGAATAGAAATGACAAGAGCAGACATCTCTATCCTATTCCTGATCTTGGACAGAAAGCTTCCAGTCTTTCCCCATTAAATTTGTTTTCTGTGAGTTATTTGTAGATGACCTTTGTCAGGTGTAGGAAGTGCCCTCTGTTCCTTCTTGTAGGATGATTTCATCATGAAAGGGTGTTGGATTTTGTTTAATGCTCTCTCTGCACTTATGGAGATAATCATATGGTTTTTGATTTTTGTATTTTTGTATTTTTTTTTTAAAGATTTTATTTATTTATTTGAGAGAGAGAGAGTGAGAGACAGAGAGCATGAGAGGGGGGAGGGTCAGAGGGAGAAGCAGACCCCCTGCCGAGCAGGGAGCCCAATGCGGGACTCGATCCCGGGACTCCAGGATCATGACCTGAGCCAAAGGCAGTCGCTTAACCAACTGAGCCACCCAGGCGCCCATGTATTTTTATTTTTATGTATTTCTGGATTTGGTAATATTTTCTTGAAAATTTTTTTACTTCAGTTCATGAGGGATATTGTTCTCTACCTTTCTTATAGTATCTATGTACAGTTTTTGTATTAGGAATATCCTTTTCTGATACAATTTGTAAAACTGATATTTTTAAATGTTTGAAAGAATTCATTAGTGAAGCCCTATGGGTCTTGAGTTTTCTTTGTGGAAAAAGTTTTGAATGATGAATTCATAATTCATAATTTTGTTTTCATAGATATAAGACTCCTTAGCTTTTTCTATTTCTTTGAGCATTGGTAATTTTGTGTTTCTTCTAACTTGATCTGTAGCATCTATGATGATATCCCCATTTTTATTTATGATGCTAGTAATTTGTGTTTCTCCTCTTTGCTTTTAATTGGTCTGCCTAGGCTTTATCAATTTTATTTCTCTTTTTAAAAAACTGGTGGTGTTTTGATTGAATTCCTTAATTCTTTGTTTTGTATTTCATTGATTTGCTTTTCTTTGCTCACTTTGAGAATAATTTGCTCTGATTTTTCTGAATTCTTTAGGGGAAAGCTTAGATCATTGATTTTCAGTCTTTCTCCTTTCCTAATATAGCATTTATAGACCTATAGAAATGTATTTCTCTCTAGTGGTTGTTTGAGCTACATCCCACCTGTTTTTATGTTTTAACTATCATTCATTTATTTTTATTTATTTTTAAAGATTTTATTTATTCATTTGAGAGAGAGACAGAGAGAGTATAAGCAGGGGGAACAGCAGAGGGAGGGGGAGAAGCAGGCTCCCTGCTGAGCAGGGAGCCCCATGCGGGACTCGATCCCAAGACTCTGGGATCATGATCTGAGCCGAAGGCAGATGCTTAACCGACTGAGCCACCCAGGCACCCCTAACTATCATTCATTTAAAAATATTTTCCAATTCCCTTGTAATTTCTTCTTTGGCATGTTGGGTTATTTAAAGATTTTATTTATTTTAGAGAAAGAGAGAGAGTGTGTGCATGAGTGGGGAGAGGGGCATGGAGAGGGGTAGAATTTCAAGCAGACTCCACACTGAACATGGAGCCCGATGCAGGGCTCCATCTCACGACCCTGAGATCATGACCTGAGCCCAAACCAAGAGTCAAATGCTTAACTGACTGGGCCACCCAGGTGCCCTGGCATGTGGGTTATTTAGAGATGATTTGTTTTTGAAGATTTTGCAATCATTTTGTTATTGATTTATAATTTAATTATGATCACAAATCATAATATGTATGATTCTCCTTATTTAAAAGTTTTATAGACTTGTTTTATGGCCCAGCATATTACCTGAATTGAAGAATTTTCCATATACACATGAAAATGTTATGTATCCTGTAGTGTTCTACAAATGTCAAGTCAAATGGGTTGATACGTTAAAATCTCAAGTAACAATGTTATAATTTTTTTAAGTAAGCTATCTTTTAAATAAGTTAACGAAAAAGAAAAAATCTTTAGTATTTACTGACAGACATACCATTTCTAGTGCTTTTTACCCCTTGATATAGATCTGAGCTTCCATTTCGTACCCTTTCATCCTGAAGAATTTCCTTTTATATTTCTCGTTGTATCACTTGACCACAGATTCTCTCAGCTTTCTTCATCTGAATTATCTTTATTTTGCCTTCATTTTGAAGAATCTTTTTCTAGATATAAAATTTTAGATTGACAGTGTTGTTTTTTCCTTTCAGCACTTTAAGGGTAGTGTTCTGTTGTCTTCTACTTTGCATTGTTTTGGTGCCATTTTTACTATTGGTCTATGTAATGTGTCTGTTTTCCTATGACTGCTCTTAAAATTTTCTCTTCATCATTGGTTTGCAGCAGTTTAATTATTTCCCTTCCTGTGGTTTCCTTTGTTTCTACTTTTTGAGGGTTTTATAGAAATTTTTTGATACATAGGTTTACAATAATCATCAAATTGGAAAAATTTTAGCCATTATTTCTATATTTATGTACTTACCTACTTATTACCTATTAGGGAGCTAGCTCTCATTTCTCTTTCCTCTCCTGGAAGTCAGATTACACTTATGTTAGACTGCCTGATATCTTCCACAAGTCAACTGTATAAAACTTTCTTATTTTGTTTCTCTTTAGACCCTGTCCCCATCTTTGTGCTTCAGTTTGCATAGTTGGTTTTTTGTTTTGTTTTGTTTTCTGTGTCTTCAAGTTAACTGATCTTTCTGCAGTGTCTAATCTTCTGATAAGCCTGTTCAGTGAAATTTTCATTTCAGATCTTACATCTTTCAGTTCAAGTATATCCATATAGTTCTTCTTATAATTCCACTTCCCTATTAAACAGTTCCTATTTATTTCCTTATTATGTTCACATTTTCCTTTAAATTCTCGAACACATTTTAAACAAGTGTTCTAACATTTTTTTGTCTGCTGGTGTAATATCTTAATCTGTTTCTGTTGACTGATTTTTCTCGTTTATAGATCACCTTTTCCTATTTCTCTGCATGTCTAGTATTTTTTATTATAATGTCATAGTAGATATGAATAGTATATTTTTGAATGTATAGATATTCTTGTCTCCTTTGGTAGGTTTATGAGTTTCATTGGGGAAGCAGTTAATTTCTTTGTGACCAGCTTGATTTTTTTCAAGGCCTCCTTTTAACCTTGGTTAAGGTTGGTCCAGACTAGACTTTATTTGTGGACTCGATTAGTCCTTTCCTAAGACCTCTGGGATCTCTGTTGAATGATTAGAGTGTTCAGTGAAGTCTCTCCTCTCTGGCTGATCTGGAAATGAATGTTTCCTAGCCCTGTGCACACTCCAGTAATTGTTTGGCTTTATCTCTTCTGTAGTTTTTCCCTTGTTAGTTTTTTTTTTTTCTTTCTTTCTTTCTTAGCCTTGCCCTGGACATTGCAGTTATTATTAAGCCAAAGACATACGGGAACCCCTGTGCAGTTATCTGGCGCTCTTTTTCTTTATAGCTTCTTTGTTTCTACTACCCTGCCCTACTAATTCCTACTACCTTAGTAGCCTCAAACTCTGATCTCTCTCCTTCACTCAGCCGTGCCACCGTATTGTTTGATCTCCCACTTCCTACATGACTATCTGGAAACGCTTCCAGGGGAAAATTAGGGTGATCATAGGGTTCCACACACTCACTTCCCTTTTCTCAGGGATGAGTCTGGCGCTGCCTCTTGCCCAGTGTCTAGATGCAATTATACATTTTTTCTGGTTACTTTATCATGGCTAAAAAGCAGAAGTCTGGATTAATTTTTGATAATCTTCAGTATGAACAGATGGAATATAATTATTTTTCTGCCTCTTTCTTGCCTGTTTACACAGTCTCAAGAAGTTATTTTTACTCAGTTTATCCTCTCAACCTTGCACTCACTGGCTAGGTGCTGTAGTGGGCGTGGAAGTATTACAGTTGTCCTCTTCCATATTACTTGCAAATGTCAAGACCATTTCCCCTTTCATTCTTTGTATTACCCTGTTTTTAACCTCAGAATAATCTCTTGGTCTTAATTGCTTGCTTATTTATTTCTTTATTATTATTTATTAAGTAAACTCTGTGCCCAACATGGGGATCAGACTGACAACCCTGAGATCAAGAGTCACATGTTCTACAGAGCCAGTCAAGTGCCCTGGTCTTAACTGCTTTTTGAATTATCTCTTAATCCACTGTTACAGTTAAGACCATTAAATTTGTGAAGTCTGCCATAAAAAGTGCCACAGCGTGGGTAGCTTCAATAACAGAAATTTATTTTCTCCCACTTGTGGAGGCTAGAGGTTCCAGATCATGATATCGGTCAAATTGATTCCTTCTGAGGGCTGTATGGGACAGGTCTGTTCCACACCTCTCTCCTTGGCTTGTAGATGGCTGCCTTCTCTCTGTGTCCTCATGGTTGTTCCTCTGTGCACACATACACATATAACTCTGTATGTTCAGATTTCCTCTTCTAGAAGGACACTGGCCATATTGGATTAGGGCCCATCCTAATAACCTCATAATTTTAGCCAAATGACATCTGTAAAGACCCTATCTTCAAACACAGTATCATTCTGAGGATCTGGAGTTAAGACTTCATGAATTTTAGGGGAGAAGAAACAATTCAGCCCATAGGACCAATCATTTCTCTCATCTCTTTATTTATCACCTTGGTATAAAACTTGATGTCCTTTGATATTTCATTGTTCACATGCTTATTTATGCTTTTAATCCCTTTTAATTTTTATTTAAATATTATTTCTTTAGGTTTCTTTTTTTTTTTCTTCAGAGAGGGGAGGAGGGGCAGAGGGAAGGAGGGAGAGAGGATCTAAACAAGCTCCATGCCCAGCACAGAGCCTGATGTAGGGCTTGATCTCAAGACCCTGAGATCATGACCTGAGCTGCAGTCAAGAGTCCAATGCTTAACCAACTGAGCCAGCAGGCACCCCGCCTTTAATCCCTTTTATTTAGCAACAATAGGTCATGTTCCCTTAAGCCATCATTTCTCATCTTTTCAAGAATCACCGACCCCTTTGAGAAACCACTGAAACCTATAGAGGTACTCTCCCCAAAATGTATATTTTCGTATAGGAAATTTTACATATAACTTGGGGAGTTTTAGGATGCCCCACATCCATCCATGGACCCTTAAATGTAGAGTTCCCACCCCAAGTATTCTTTGTTTTAACCCTTCAATTCTGGGTTCTGTTAGCTGTTTTGGCATCATTTCTGTATATCCCAGCTCTTCTTCTGAGTCACATGCAAATAAAGAACATTGACTGAGCCCAGGATACATCAGTGGATTGTGCATAAAGTTATAGCTGCAGAAAGAAAAATCTGTCACTCATGTGGTCAGCTGTCTTTCAAATCCAGTTCATAGGATATAGCGGTAGATGGTCATATATAAACTTCAAGGAGATGTTGGCTTTTCCCCCTTGCATTTAAAAAGGTTATGTGCTGCCGTGTGAGAGAAATAAATCATGATTCACTACAACAACAGCGTTGCAGTCAGTTATATAAATTGCCAGTGAAGCACTAAAGCTGTCACTTTGTGTGTTCTGACCATTTAACAGTTGGAATGGTATTGTAAAAGAGGACTGACTAGAAACAAAAGAAGCAAATACAGTGGCAGATGCAATTAGCAAGATCAATGGTTGGTGCTAAAGGTTCATTGTTTGGTCATTTCGGTTGACCGAAGGAAAAGCAATTGCTATCCAAAACATTTCACTAGCTATAATTTGCTGGAAAAGAATGCAGAAAAGTGAGTTGCCCAACTTTACAACAATGTGGAGAATATTTTTCAGCTATGTTCCTAGGACAGTTTATTCTTTTCATTCATGGCTTTTAATAGATAATACGGAATTTTTGCTCACTCAGTATACTTTTTAAAAAAATTTATTTTTATTATTATTGTTATTATTATTATTATTATTTTAACCTTAGCTGTTCACCTGCTTCTTTAACAAAAATCTCCTGGTCTGTCCTTGAATCCTTCCTAACACTGTTTTGAACCTCAGTGTATCACAACTCTCTTCTTACTTCATCCTAGCAGATTTTATTCTGTCAAATCATAACCTCTGGACTGCATGAACTGTAGCAAACACCACTTTGAACAACAAAGGATTTTCTGTGTTGCTACGATTTTTGTAAGTTGGCATTCCATTGTCTTAAATTGAGCAGTTTTTATAAGTGTGTGACCTTGAAAATGTGTCACTAATAGTGATAATCGTGATCCCAATAGCTACCATTTATGAGTACTTGCCTCTTTTAAATCAGATAGTTATTCCTAACTAAGGTATTCCCGTAAGGTGGAGTGACTGTTCTGCCCATTTTACAGATGAGGGAACCGAAGCCTAGAGGAGGTGACTTGACAGAGTCAGACCTCATGCTTTTAACCATTATGTATGCTCTGTGGCAGTGATTAGGAACCAATTAAATGCTTTTTATCAAGTGCACATTCTCTAATATCTTCCCAAGCCTTGTGAAAGACACAGTTCCTTTTTAATGGAGCCAATAACCTAATGAAACCTGAAGAACAGTTAAGAAACTGTTAAATTGGGACACCGAGTATAACTGCAGTAGGATAAATATCATTGTAGCTTCACATAGTCTAACAATGGAATATTATGCAGCCATCAAAAGGAATGAAATCTTGCCATTTGCAACGACATGGATGGAACTGGAGGGTATTATGCTGAGCGAAATAAGTCAATCAGAGAAAGACATGTATCATATGACCTCACTGATAAGAGGAATTCTTAATCTCGGGAAACAAACTGAGGGTTGCTGGAGTAG